>NC_073305.1:12896375-13123875 GCF_027595985.1 Sorex araneus
CCTGCAGGCGAAGGGGCGGGGATTCGAAATCGCCCAGGGCCCGCCTGGGCCCGGGCCGGATCCACCACTGCATGAGAGCCGTGGGGCCTGGCCGAGCGCGCGCTGGGGCTCCTGTGCCGGCGGGGCCGAGCAGCGGGAGGCCTTCAAGAAGAAGCTCTACGAGCATGTAAGTCCCCCCGGGTCCTGCTCCCACAGCACTGAGGTGCAGGCGGGGGGGGGGGGCAGGGTGGGGGGAGGGGGGGGTCACCTCCTTCCGCTCTGCGACTCACCCCCAGGGCAGGGCAGGGCTGCTGCTGATATCTCCTGGGTGTCTCACCTATTGGTTTTTTCATTTCTATTTATTCCTTTTAAAATTTACTTTATCGAGACTCTGTGGTTTGCTATACTACTGATATGGTACAATAGCACCATATCAACAGGGCTGGGGCGATAGCACAGCGGGGTAGGGCGTTCGCCTTGCACGCGGCCGGACCCCGGGGTTTGATTCCTCCAGCCCTCTCGGAGAGCTGGGCAAGCTACTGAGAGTATCCGCCCTCACGGCAGAGCCTGGCAAGCTCCCTGTGGCGTATTCGATATGCCAAAAACAGCAACAACAAGTCTCACAATGGAGACGTTACTGGTGCCCACTCGAGCAAATCGATGAACAATGGGACGACAGTGCTAACAGTGCTAACTATACTGTTGATAGTGGTTTCTCATGCACACAATTTCCACACCACGTCCTTCCCCAGTGTCCCCCAAGCCCCCTCCCCAGGGTCCCAATTCCAACCCCAGCCTCTCCAACTCAATTGTGTGGATCAGTGCCCCGCTCTGTCGCCCTTTGGGTCTTTGCTGGCTTACCTTGCTGTGTGTCTTTTATCTCACGTGCGAGAGAGATCATTCTGTACCTGGCCCTTTCCTTCTGACTTAGAATTCTCTAGTTCTAGTCATGTTGCTTCAAATTGCACGATTTTGTTCTTGATCAGAGCTGCATGGTATTCCATTGTGTGTACACATACTTCTCAGCGATTCACTGGAGTTGGGCATTTGGGGTTGTTTCCCTATCTTGGTTCTTGTACTAAGTGTGTCATATATTCTTATGACTGAATGTTTTGTGTTTGGTGGGATGGGATAGATGCCAAGAAGTAGTAGCACTGGGTTGTGTGGTGGTTCTGGTCCTGTCCTGGGGTAGATCTCCGTGTGGCTTTCTAGGTAGTGCAGCAGGGCTGCTACAGTTCTTCCCACAGGCCACTTGTCACTAGAGACATGTTGATGTGACTCTGGGTCTGTGGGTCACACGAACTGGCCTACAAGTTAGACATTTATGGAAAATAAATCATCAAGGAAATTATTTCAAAAGTTGTATATCTTTTTTGTCTTTTTGTGTCACTCCTGGCAATGCTCAGGAGTTATTTCTGCTCTGCACTCAGGAATTATTCCTGGCAGTGCTTGGGGGACCATATGGGATGCCATGGATCGAACCCAGGTCGGCTGCATGCAAGACAAACACCCTACCCGCTGTACTATTGCTCCTGCCCTGAAAAGATATTTTATTATTATTATTATTATTATTATTATTATTATTATTATGAATCACTGTGAGATAGTTACAGACTTACAAACTTCTGTGATTACGTTTCAGTCATACAATGATCGAGCACCCCATCCCTCCACCAGGCACATTTTCCACCACCAATGTTCCCAGTATCCCCTCCTGCCACACACACCCCCCATCCCCCGCCCCCTGCCTCTGTGGCAGGTACATTCCCTCTTACTCTCTCTCTCTCCCTTTGGGTGTTATGGTTTGCAGTACAGGTACTAAGTGGCCATCATGTCTGGTCCACAGTCCACCTTAAGCACGCATCTCCCATCCCGAGTGGGCCCTCCAACCATCATTTACTTCATGGTCCCTTCTCCATCCCAACTGCCTTTTCCCCCAGCATGTGAGGTTGACCTGAAAAGATATTTAAAAAAAAAAACAAACCCTTGTCACTCGCCCCTGACTCAGTGCCAGGACCCCCCAGTTTAAGAAGCCGGTGTCCAGAGAACTGGGTTTCCTGGCGTCTCTGTGGAAGTGAGGTGGCCATTCGGGAAGAGGCTTCATTTGACCTTTGGCCTTCTGGAAGGAAAGAGGCGAGAGTGGAGGTGTGAGGAACTGCACCCAGTTCTGTGGAAGGGGAGAGGCGGGGCGAGGGAGAGGGGCTGTTGCGGGAGGAGGAAGGAGCACCTGTGACGGGCCTGTGCCTTGGGGCAGGTTGGGGATGTTTTGACTCTTCACAGCTGCTCAGTGTCTTGTCTGCAAAGCCCAATCGGGTTTACCTGTCACTTGATATAATAAAACGCTCGGCTGGCTTACCAAAGGGCGAAGAATTTACAGTTTCAGGCTTCCTTGGAAACTTTTATAGAAAGGTGGAGAGATAGTACATCGGGCAGAGCAAAATATCGTGCCTTGCAGGCGGCAAGTATACGGTGTTTAGTACAGCGGGGCTGCTACAGTTCTGGGTCCCTCTGTGGTCCCCTGAGCACTGCCAGGAGTGATCCCCGAGTAAGTCCTGAGTACCGCCGGATGTTACCCCAAAACAAAACAAAACAAAAGTGGGGGGCTAGAGAGAGGGATGAAGGCACTTGTGCTGTGTGTGGCCGGCCCTGAGCTGGGAGTGACCCCTGAAGGCGTCCAGGTTTCGGGGGTCTTCAAAAGAAGAGCGGGGCATTCAGATCATCCCCCCACCAAATCCTTTCAAGGGTGTGAGCAAGTTTATTCAAAGTACAACACTTGGGCCGGAGTGATGGTACAGCAGGGTAGGGGCGTCCGCCTTGCATGCAGCAGATGGATTTGGGGTCCATCCTGGCCTCCTGTGGAGCCCCCGAGCCCCACCAGGAGTGATCCCTGAGTGCAGAGCCAGGAGTAAGCCCTGAAGACTATGATTTTTGGCCTCCAAATAAAAACAAACAAAATACTTAGGGGCTTCACTCAGGGGTACCCCATGTTCTCTCCCAAGCACATATTGCCCTCATTCCCTCCCCCATATCAAAATAAATTTCATTCAATAAAAACCATCTTGCTTCACTAAATAATACTTATGTTTAATAAAATTTAATATTTAGTCTTAGATCAGATCCGGGGGTGAGAGACTTTTACTTGCATCTGCGGGACATGCGTAATTTGGGGGGTTTGGGCCACGCCTGTGTGGTGCTCTCAGTGTCTGCTCCCGGTTCCTGTGCTCAGGAGCCAGCTGGCCACTGCAGCCCAAGCCGGGGGCAGCCCTCGAGCTTTCCCGGGGTCCGGGGAGAAGAGTCGGACGCCCCCTCGGCGTTCCCCTCTCAGCAGCTGTCTGCTGGTCGTGATCGTCTGTGTCTGGGAAATGGGGTGCATTAAGACCATCAGACAGGCGTGATGCCTGGGGCTCCGTGGGCATGGGGGGGGCCCTTCGCGGGCGCAGCAGAGAGTTCGAGGTGACGCGGTTCTTACGGAGCAGCCTGCCCGTGGCCCCACCCCTGCCGATCATGTGCAGGGGATCCTTTGAGGGTGGGGGCGCCGGGGGCTCAGGCCCGGGACAGGAGCCCTGGAGGTCGGGAGGGACTGGGGGACGCTGCGGCCTGGCCGGGGAGCCCCCCCTGTCCCCCCCCCCGCTCCTGCTGACGCTGGTGTTGGTTCAGGATCACGCCCGCCTCTGGCGCCTCGGCACCCGCAAAGCCTTCCTGTCCGGCTCATCTTTTCTGCAAGCAGCTGGACGCCCGCCCTGGAGGGAAGCCCCCTCCTGCTTCTCAGGGCCCGTGAGTCCCGCAGAGCAAGCCCGGGCCTTGGGGACACACGTCTCCCGGCTCCGGAAACTTCCTGCCTTTGGCACCGGGCAGAGAGAAGAGCTGGCAGGAGTAACAGGGACGTGCGCTCCTGTCCCAAAGGAGGGGGGCCAGCTGCTTCTCCTTTCCCTTCTCCGACGGTCAGGGGTGACATTCCATTCCCTGACAGGGGCTGCTCCTGCCAGCCCTCAGGAGCCTCCTGAGGGATTCCAGGCGCCGGTGAGGAGAGAGGATGAGGAGTGAACAGAGAGGAATGAAGGAATAAGGAGAAAGGAGATGAGGACAGAAGAGTGAGGAGAGAGGAAAGAAGGGAGAGGAATGAGGAGAGAGGGGTGAGGGGAGAGAAGTGAGGAAGGAGGGGGTGAGGGAGAGAAGGGGTGAGGGGAGAGGGGTGAGGGGAGAGGGGTGAGGGGAGAGAGAAGTGAGGAAGGAGGGGTGAGGGAGAAGGGGTGAGGGGGAGAGGGGTGAGGGGAGAGGGGTGAGGGAGGAGGGGTGAGGGAGAAGGGGTGAGGGGAGAGGGGTGAGGGAGAAGGGTGAGGGGAGAGGGATGAGGGAGGAGTGGGTGGAGGGGTGAGGGAGAGGGATGAGGGAGGAGGGGTGAGGGGAGAAGGGGTGAGTGAGGAGGGGTGAGGGAGGAGGGGGTGAGGAAGGAGGGGTGAGAGGGAGGAGGGGTGAGGGGAGAGGGGTGAGGGAGGAGAGGTGAGGGAGGAGGGGTGAGGGGAGAGGGGTGAGGGAGAAGGGGTGAGGGGAGAGGGATGAGGGAGGAGGGAGGGGGTGAGGGGGAGAAGGGTGAGTGAGGAGGGGTGAGGAGGGAGGGGTGAGGGGAGAGGGGTGAGGGAGGACAGGTGAGGGGGGAGGGATGACCCAGGACAGCAGCCCCTGCTTTGGGGTTCTGAAACACACTCTGTGGGTCTGGAGGGAAGGTAGGAGGAGGAGCAGGACCAAGAACCCAGTACCCTCCCGGGCTTCACACTCCCGGGGAAGCGTAGGAAAGGGTCTAAACAAATGACAACAGCTGGGGCCAGAGAGATAGTACAGTGGGTAGGACACTTGCCTTGCACGCAGCGAACCCCAGTTCGATCCCATATGGTCCCCCAAGCACTGTCAGGAGTGATTTCTGAGTGCAGAGTCAAGAGTAACCCCTGAGTATGGCTGGCTCCAAACAAAACAAAACTAAAGGAAATGATCAGGTGACAAATCTGATGAAACCCCGGTTTTCTGTACTGGGGGGCACGGTGCAGTGCTCAGAGCCCGCGTGGCTGGACAGACCAGAGGCCCACGAGGAAGAATGGGCCAGCGCAGACAGGCCTGGCCAGCGTGAAATGGGCCGGGGGGGACTTCCGTGGCACGGATCAGAGCACAAACTGTCTCCTGCTCCGGCCTCTCCTGGCGAGTATTATTCCGAGTCCCCCAAGGTCAGCGCCCACTCCCGGATGCTGGCTGCTGCCAGCACTTAGGGCCGTGTGGGTCTCCTCCATACCTGACACCTAGGGCCGTGTAGGTCTCCTCCATACCCGAGTAGGACACCTTCCTCCCCGAGTGTTGAGAAAACTCAGACGATGTTCACTCAGCCAACCGAGAAGCCAGTACCATGTTTACAAAAAAATGGGTTTTGGGGAGAACATTATGGGTTCACAGACAGGTGAAGAAATAACTACAGGGGCCGGAGAGATAACCAGGCGGTGAAGGCACTTGCCTTGCAAGCAGCTGACCCGAGTTCAAATCCCAACACCGCTTATGGTCCCCTGAGCACGGGGCCAGGAGTAGGCCCCGAGCAGCCAAGTGTGGCCCCCAAACCAAACTGTCAAAAAAGTTGAGCGTAGAGAGGCGTGGTGGCCTTCATCCGTGTCCCCCACTGGAAACGTCTAGGACTGATCAGAGCCAGACAGTGTCACTTGTGTGGGGTGCGGGGAGAAGGGTCTGGCCATGGCTACAGGATCTGGGGTCTCTCGGCGTGGCACGCCCACTCTCTCTCCCTCCGCCCCCTCATTGGCCCCTGGTGACCACTGACCTTGCTAGTGTCATTTCTGCTCTTTTTTTTTTTTCTTTTTGGGTCACACCTGGCGATGCACAGGGGTTACTCCTGGCTCTGCACTCAGGAATCACTCCTGGCAGTGCTCAGGGGACCATATGGGATGCTGGGAATCAAACCCGGGTCGGCCGCGTGCAAGGCAAGCACCCTACCCGCTGTGCTGTTGCTCCAGCCCCCTCTGCTCTATTTGTTTTTACATTCCTGTGGATTATTTTCAATCTTCTCTCTCGATTTAGCGGCAGTGTTTCCTGTATGGCTTTTTGTGGCGCGAGGCATTTCAGGATCTCCGAGCTGTGTCTCTATCTGTGGGTCTGTGGTCAGTCCTCCGACTCATCTTCCCAAGGGTTCGTGGAAGGCAGGAACTCCAGCTTCCTCTACCCCCGCCCCCAATCACCTCCCCTGCTTACAGCTGTTTTAAGTCGTTCCTCTCCATATATTTGGGATGCTATACGGTGGTAGGCTTTGGATTCAACTATCAAGTTCACTTAGAAAACTCAGGTGGAAAAGGACAGCCAGGTGTATTACGGCTCTGCAGAAGGAGGTGCAGGGCGAGGGAGTTTCGTGGGGAGACAGGACAGAACGGACAGTTCTGTGGATTGATTGTGGTCACACCTGCCTGTGCATGTACAACTGTTCTAAGAACTGATTGTAGTTACACCCACATGTATAGTTATATCTGCCTGTGCATGGGAGACTGTTCCATGTGTTGGTTGCAGTCACACCTGCTTGTGCTTGTACCACTGTTCCGAGTACTGGTTGTAGTCACATGTGCCTATGCATGTGAAGCAATTCCTACAACCGTTCCCTAATCCACGGAAAGAGTCATTTTTGCTGAATAAACAATAATACAACAAAGGGCTGCCGGGCCACCCCTCCCCCCACCCCATGGAAACTGTCCTGGGATCATGGAGATTGTTGACAGGTGGGTCTGCTGTGGCATTTGTATTTATTTACTTATTTATTATTCTTGTTATTATTATTATTATTGTTATTTTGGATTTTGGGTTCACAGCCGGCAATGCTTAGAGGTTGTTCCTGGCTCTGCACTCAGGAATTACTCCTGGTTGTGCTCGGGTGACCATATGGGATGCTGGGGATCGAACCCGGGTCGGCTACATGCAAGGCAAATGCCCCACCTGCTGTGCTATTGCTCCAGCCCCTGCTGTGGCATTTTTATCCATGTTTCTCGAGACCCTGTGGTCAGCCTTCAGGAGGGTTAGCAAGCAGCATTCAGCCTTCGTGCAGTTGATCCCACAGTCATTTTCACTGGAGACAGTGAGCCCCAAAATGAGTGTTTCCGAGCAAACAAAAGTTCTCTTCTAAAGTTTTAACTGCATCCTTCTGTCTAGTAGGCTTGAAAAAAAATTCAAACAACTTTTCCTTTCAAAAATATATACAGCAATGGGGCTGGAGCAATAGTACAGTGGGTAAGGTGCTTGCCTTGCACACTGCTGGCCCAGGCTCGATCCCTGGCATCCTGTATGTTTCCCTGAGTACTGCCAGGAGTGATTCCTGAGTGCAGAGCCAGGAATAGCACCTGAGCATTGCTGGGTGTGACCCCCACCCCAATATATATATATATATATATATATATACACACACATATATATACACACACATACATACACATATATATGTGTATATCTATTTATAAAATCTATAAAAATACACATATAAATATACACGCACAGACACAGAGCCAGGCCCAGGCACAGTCTGGCGGCGAGAGTAAACCGCAGGTCTGTGTTCCACGTGGAACATTTAGCATGTCCCTCCGCCGCCCGCAGGAGGTGGTGGCCCACTGGATCGCCAAAAGCCGCATCGCCATCGAGGAGATCCGCTTGCTGACCCTGAAGGCTGCCCATAGCATCGACACTCTGGGCAGCGCCGGCGCCAGAAAGGAGGTGAGGCCCCCAGACCCCCCCTGCTCCCCACCAGCCCCATCCTTCTCGAGTTTCTCCCACTCCAGGAGCATCTCCCGCTTCCTGGCGCGGGGGCCACTCCGAAGGTGGGAAATAAAGACTTTCAAGGCCGGTGAAATAATACAGCGGGCAGGGCTCGTACATCTAACCGGGATTCGATCCCTGGCCCCCAGGATGGGCCCTGAGCCTCGCCAGAAGTTACTCTTGAGCACAGAGTCGGGGGTAAGCCCTGAACTCTGCTGGGTGCGACCCCAAACAAAACAAAAAAAGAATTTTCAGTGCCTGTCCCATCCTGGGGCTCCTTTCCCGGGCTGCCGGGCTGAGATTCAGGACAGCGTATCCTCGGCCTTCTTGAGACTCGTAACAGGGCAGGGAAGCCTCAGTTTAGGCAGATGTGGCATCGTACCACTGCGCCCCTCTGCCAACCGTGTGCTCTCGGGAGACCCCCCCCTTTCCACTGGCGTCTGGGTGAAGAGTGACTGTGGGGCTCTGAAGCTTTGCCCCCTGGTCAGCACCTCGTCACAGGCACCCCTTGCCCACGGCCACCTTGTTGGAATAAGGAGGTGACCGCTTCCTTAGTCCTCAAAGCCAGTACGATCGCCAAGAGGGAACGGGTCAGCCAAGACCCTTTCGCTCCTTCTCTGACTCCTGAGGCAAGGAAGGGATGTGGTCTCCCAGCTCCCTGAGATCCTCTTAAAAATAAGGCAGGTTGGGCCGGAGCGATAGCACAGCGGGTAGGGCGTTTGCCTTGCACGCGGCCGACCCGGGTTCGATCCCCGGCATCCCATATGGTCCCCCAAGCACTGCCAGGAGTAATTCCTGAGTGCAAAGCCAGGAGTAACCCCTGAGCATCGCTGGGTGTGACCCAAAAAGCAAAAAAAAAAAAAAAAAGAAAAGAAAAAAAAAATAAGGCAGGTCACCACAAAGGAAGGGCCTTCGACCTGGGGGAGACCCGACTCTGGCCAGCAGGCTGGACTTGGCTGAAGTCAGGCCCGGAGCCACATTTTCGCCAAGGCCTGTGTGTCACCTGTGGGGCTCGGCGCCCGGGCAAGCTCCCGTGTCATTCCACAGAGCGAGCGCGGTTTCCACCAGGCGGGCCGTGCCTCGTCTGAAAGGGAGTGTCCTTTTTTCCCTCGTTTGACCTTGCCTTCGTAGATCGCCATGATCAAGGTGGCCGCCCCCCGGGTCGTCTGCAAAGTCATCGATCGGGCCATCCAGGTGTGCGGCGGTGCCGGCGTGTCCCAGGATTTGCCGCTGGCTAACATGTGAGTGGCCGTCATCTCGAACCCTTCCCGTGGTCGGTGCAGTGTTAGCAGATGCCTTGACCCGCCTGCCGCGCGCGCCCCTGAGGCTGAGTACGGTGACGTTTCACCCGTGAGGGTGATGACTTCCGCGCTCTGCTCTGTGCTGGAGGCTCCCGGAGTGGGGTGGGTGGCGAGGGGGGGTCCCCCTGGAAGAGGGCGTGGCAGGCGGGTGTGGATCGGGCTCAGGTGGGAACTGGGGGGAGCTGGGGAGGAAGTTCCCAGGGGCAGATCTCGGAGACAGGGTGTCAAGAAGGAAGAGTCCCTGTGGGGCCAGAGGGACTGTCCAGGGGCAAAGCAGTGACCACGCCTGCAGCAGACCCCCGGCACTGCCTCGGGCCCCTTCGAACTCCTAAGCACAGAGCCAGGAATCCTCCCTGAGCACCTCCAGGTGTGGCCAAAGAAGAGTCCCCACGGCCTGCGACAGTGCCCTGTCACCTCTCCGTCACCAGGAGATGAGTTCTTCCCGAGAGCTCTTTGCTCTAGCAACCCGTTCGCCCATCAAGATGCGAATAGCCCCCCTACCTCCCCCGCCCTCCCCCCCCCCCCCGCCCTGAGCCCTCCGAGGTCCGCCTCGGGGTGACAGCCTGCAGCCATGTTCTCTGGGAAGGCCCCGGGCCCGGTGGCCTGGACCGGCCTGTGCCTGTTTGTATGGGCGGCCCGGCCGGGGTTCAGGAAGGGCGGCCGGCCTGGAAGCCCCGCGAGGGCGCTGAAAGGCCGTGTTCCTCTCAGATAACCCTGCGCCCCTGCCCTTGTTTTCCCAGGTACGCCCTGGCGCGAACTCTGCGCTTGGCCGACGGGCCCGACGAGGTGCATCTCTCGGCCGTGGCGGCCCTGGAGCTGCGGGAACAGGCCCGGCGCCTGCGGGCCCGGGTGTAGGCGGCACCGCAGCCGCCCTGCCCTGGCGTGCAACTGAGCCCCGGGTCAATCACCTTCTCCTGGTGCAGACTTGAGCGTCCAGGCCTGGGCGAAGGGCTGGGGTGCAGGCCTGCAGGGGTGGGGAGTGGGGAGGGTGGAGCCCAGCACCACTGGGTATGCCCCCCCATGAAAAAGAGAGAGAGAAGAGCATCTTGGCCCTTTATGCAGGTGTGTGGAATTTCATGGGTCACCCGGGTGACAGGTAAATAAGAGATCGGACAGTCCTGGGGCTGTTCAGTCTTGCGTGCAGGTGCTGAGCGCGGCTGTTTCTTAGCACCCAAATCCCAGATAATGAAAGCAACTAGCACTAAAGCACTGGCCTAAAATACTCCGACTTCTGGCTCTCAGGGGATTGCAGCTTTAAATCAATCTTCAAGGAAGACTTAACCACCCCCTTCTAAAACTACATATGGGATCTTTCTTTCCTCCCTCCCTCTCTCTCTCTCTTTCTCTCTTTCTTTCTTTCTTTCTTTCTTTCTTTCTTTCTTTCTTTCTTTCTTTCTTTCTTTCTTTCTTTCTTTCTTTCTTTCTTTCTTTCTTTCTCTGTTCTCTTTCCCTCTTTCTTTCTTTCTTTCTTTCTTTCTTTCTTTCTTTCTTTCTTTCTTTCTTTCTTTCTTTCTTTCTTTCTTTCTTTCTTTCTCTGTTCTCTTTCCCTTTCTTTCTTTCTTTCTTTCTTTCTTTCTTTCTTTCTTTCTTTCTTTCTTTCTTTCTTTCTTTCTTTCTTTCTTTCTTTCTCTGTTCTCTTTCCCTCTTTCTCTTTCTTTCTTTCTTTCTTTCTTTCTTTCTTTCTTTCTTTCTTTCTTTCTTTCTTTCTTTCTTTCTTTCTTTCTTTCTTTCTTTCTTTCTTTCTCTGTTCTCTTTCCCTCTTTCTCTTTCTTTCTTTCTTTCTTTCTTTCTTTCTTTCTTTCTTTCTTTCTTTCTTTCTTTCTTTCTTTCTTTCTTTCTTTCTTTCTTTCTTTCTTTCTTTCTTTTCCTTTTTTCTTTTTTGCTATTTGGGTCACACCTGGTGATGCTCAGGGTTACTCCCGGCTCCGTACTCAGAGCCTTCCCCGCTGGACTGTGGCTCCGGCCCGGGGTCTCCTTCCTAACCACGGCTTGGCAGGCGGGTCAGCCCTGCGGAGGCCGTTTGCCCTGCTGGAAGAAGCCCGGTGGCCGCAGGCCTCTGTGAGCCTCTCCACGCTCATCAGGAAGTATTTCGGCACCAAATCTGAATCTGCGGTTTCAAGTTTGCTAGAAAACACAGTGCATGGTGAGGAGGTTTTAAGCCATGTAGGAGAGCAGTGGGCGGTCTCGGCTCCAGGTGGCTCGAGACGGGGCTTTAGACGGTTCGCCACCCCAGACCAGCTTCCGCAGCCCCCCACGGCCCAGATGCCCCCCGCTCGAGCTCGGGCCCGGGGTCATGTGCTCCTCACGGCCTGACCCACTTTTCCCTTGAGCTGTTAAGCATCCGCACGTCACTTCTCTGAATTCCATTTCAGAGCGACGGCACGTGGGGTGACTGCTGACGAGTCCTTCGACTTGCCTCCACCCTCTACCCGTGGTCGGGGTCTGCACTGCTTCCCCAGGGCTTCTTTTGGAGCCCGGGGTGCGTCTTTTCCACCTCACTGTCAGGGAGGTTTCCGGGGGTGCTCTTTGGGGGATGGAGATCATCCTGACCCTTGGTCGTGCACCGGGGGCCTCAGCCATGCTGTGGACCCGCTTTGGGAAAAGGCGCTGAGTGAACTGTGTGAACTGAGTGAACTGTGTGTGAACTGTTGACTGGTGCCGTGAGCCACTGGATGTTTTCTTTTCTTTTCTCTTTTAAAAAAAAAAAATCAAGTCTCCACCTGTTTCCAGAGCCATTAAAGTATGCTTGGAATAATGTGTTGTGTATGAGAATCAACTTATTTCAAAGGCTAATTTTATAACATCAAGATAGAGAACAAATCTTTCAAATGAGGATTTTGCACCCGGATTTGGAAATAGAATAAGTGAAAACCAAACTCCAGAGTTTGAAGACAGTATGAAAATTAGAAATCTCACCGATACTTTATTTGGGGGTGGGGGAGCAGCTCCCACGTGGTGGTCAGGATATCAGGGTCCTCGCCAGCAATTCCCACTCAGCTAGGTTGGTGGCTCAGGAGGGGCCTGGGACGCAGTGCTGCTCGGCCACCATGGCATGCTGGGGATCACCCGGGTGACCCAGCAGGGCTCTCTCCCCTGGTGCTCGGGGACCAGGTGGTACCCGGACGGAACCTAAGTCAGGTGTATCTTAGACCTAAGTCCTAAACACTGGATTATCCCCTAACGCTTTCAAAATACTGCTTACCTCTTGACAGGCTGGGTCATGTAGAGAGAATCAAATCAACTGTATTATTCAAATTAGTTCCCCCTATTTCTTATTCCCTCTTTAGTAGGGCTGCCATTTGAACAGTAGTTGGTACATTTAAAAATTTTCAAATGAAAGCATTTTTTGGTTCGTTCCTTGGGGACATATCTGGCTGTGCTTGGGACTTTCTTCTGGCTCAGTGCTCAGAGGGGCTTGTGGGGGACCATGTGGGCTGCTGGGGACAGAACTGGGGTTGGCCGTGGGCAAGCAAGCACCCTACCCACTGTGCTATTTCCGGCCGTGAAAGCATTTTTAAAAATCTTTAAAAACTGTTTTATTAGAAAACATTTTCATCACTTGAAATTATTGGTTTCAGCAATTATATATATGTGTATATGTATATATGTATGTATGTATGTATGTATCACTGTCGTCCCATTGCTCATCGATTTGCTTGAGTGGGCACCAGTAACGTCTTATTCGTCCCTGTCACCTTCAGGGTCAGGGAAGGAGGCCCATTATTGTTACTGTTTTTGGCATATTGAATACGCCATGGGTAGCTTGCCAGGGTCTGCCGTGCGAGATGAGATTCTGCATCGGTCTCTTCTGGGAGCTTTGTTTTATAGTCTCTGGATATTGGCTGTTGATGAGATTACATGGTGGGGCAGGGGTGGGGGGAGAAAGAGTTTGTGGGTGTGACTGCCAAGCTACTGGGAAACTGGGGATCTGGGTGGAGGAAGCCCAGTCCCGATCCGAGCAGGCTTGGAGATCTCAGCCACGGGTCCCCCATACCTGGGTTCCTCTGCTGGTTATTTCATGGGTGAGGCTCATCTGAGCCTGTGGAGAGTGGCCTTGAGCATGGCTGTGGCTGGGTTCTGGAGGGTTTTGGCTGGCAGGGCTCTGCTTGGAATGGGGAGGGAAACTCAACCCACCCCCCTCCGAGGTGCCCTGGTGAAGACAGCCTGGCACGGGGGCAGGAGATTCTGCATCACTCTTCTGGGAGCTTTATTTTATAGTCTCTGAATCTTGGCCCCTGATGAGATTACATGGCACGGGGAGTGGTTTGTGGGTTATAAAAAATTATATATATAAATTATATATTAAAAACATTCTTTTGAATGGGGACAGGGAACGGGGACTGGGCTCGGGAGTGCCATGTCCTCCTTCTGTCACTTGGGCCCGGCCTCCTGAGGGCTTGATGCGACTGTCATGAAGGCTCATGGCAGCCCCTGGATGTCTGAAACTCAGGACGCACTTTCAGCGGCCTGGACGTCCCCCGTCTTGGAGGCTGGACCTTATTGCCAGTCTTTTCAGTGACAGAAGGAAGCAGCTTTGTGTTTGGAGATGAAGAATTAAGGGTTATGTCTGGTACTTAGCATTCTGTGGTAACCGTTTTCCATCCTTGGAGAGACCAGGCAAATGGCGGGTTGCCTTGTTTCCATTCCACCCCGCAGGGCCCAGAGTTCCCTCCTTCCTTCTACCCCGACTGCTAGAAAAGGGAAGATGGGGCAGTGCCAGCTGGGGATGTGGTCCTGTTCCACGCTTCACACGCCCGAGGTCCTGGCTTCCATCCCCAGCACCAAAACACCAAGTTCAAGACGCCCTTTGCCTGAGTCACTGTCCCACTGGGGGATGGACTCTTCCTGTTAGTGTGGAAGTTTCTAGAGCTATTTCCAGAACAGCTGTGGGCATGTGGCTTGGGCTCCTGCTCCAGAACTTGAGGTTGACACAGGGCCCGAAGCGGCTCCGGGGAGCTGAGACTGGCTGAGAAGGGGCCTGGCCTGTGGCTGAGGGGCCACTCTCATACAGGTTGAAGGGGCCGGCACCCGCAGTAGGAAGACACGGTCACTTGAAAACGTGCTCTGTGTCTACACAGCACTCCCGGCCCGAGGGGTTCACCCAGGGGACGGCAGGATGCCAAAGAAAAATAAAACCACTCAGTGAGTTAGAATTTTCCAGATAAACAGGATCCTGGGAAATGTCCTCACCTAATTCGGAGCAGATAAAGGGCATGTAGGATTTATGGCCCCGCCGCGGTATTTTCTCCTCCTTCATTCCTCTCTCATTGTGATCCTGTGTTTATCCTGAAGAACATCCAGAATATTCCAGCATCCGAGGGTGCTTAGGACAAGCTCTGGGACAACAGGACTTGGCTCTGCTTTGTCTTCTGTACCCCACCAGGGCTGGTGACGGGGAGATGGTGTGTGGCTGGGGTCCTCTTTTTTTTTTTTTTTTGCTTTTTTGGGTCACACCCGGCGATGCACAAGGGTTACTCCTGGCTCTGCACTCAGGAATTACTCCTGGCAGTGCTCAGGGGACCATATGGGATGCTGGGAATCGAACCCGGGTCGGCCGCGTGCAAGGCAAATGCCCTACCCGCTGTGCTATTTCTCCAGCCCCTGGGGTCCTCCTCCTGAGGCCTGACCGTGAAGGACACCCTCGCCCCCACCTCCAGTCCCCGGCTGCGCTACTGAAAGGACAGTCGGGTCATGCCTGCCGCAGCCCTGTCAGCCCCTCATGTTGTGTCACTCCGCCATGCTGCCAGCCTGCTCCGCCCCCAGCCCCCTGATACCCCCATCTCGGCTTTAGAATCAGAAACTATTACTGTTTCCTTCGAGGGCGAAGGAATAGCTCGGGGGCCAGGGAGAGCGCAAGGGCTCCAGGTTTGAGCAATACCACGTGGTCCCCACTACCTCAGGGGGAGGCCCTGGCACCCCCAGCCCCCCCCTAAGCACTACAGGGCTCTAGCAGCACCGATCACCAGACGGAGGGTGGAAGCGTGCACTGACCGAGACTCCGCAGGAGTGACCCTGCACGTCCTCAGCTCTGCGGCGGGACGCTCCCCCTAAATAATCCTGACCAGTTGAAACGAGGTGCTCCACAGAAAAGGCCTTGAGAGCCTTCCTGGGTCTCCTTGGTCCTGTGGGCTGGGACTGTTGACGCCAACTCCTGATGACCTATCTACTGTTGCTCCAGCCCTGGATATTATATTATTACTATTATTATTATTATTATTTTCTTTGGCTTTTTGGGGTTATTCCTGGCTCATGCACTCAGGAATTACTCCTGGCGGTGCTCGGGGAACCATATGGGATGCTGGGAATCGAACCCGGGTCGGCCGCATGCAAGGCAAATGCCCTACCCGCTGTTCTATTGCTCCAGCCCCTATTATTATTATTATTATCTTGCCTCTTTGGCTCACATCTGGTGATGCATAGGGGTTGCTTCTGGCTCATGCACTCAGGAATTACTCCTGGTGGTGCTCAGGGGACCATATGGGATGCTGGGAATCGAACCCGGGTCGGCTGCGTGCAAGGCAAACGCTGTACTATCGCTCCAGCCCCACCCCGAATATTATTTTTAAAGTGGGTGTCATGGGCTGAGCTTCTTGGGTTTAGGGTTTGTCTCCCGTCTCCCCGTTTATTGCTCTACTGTGCTGCCCCAGGGTTCCTCTATTTTATCTCCCATTTACTTGTTTTACCTTTAATTTAAATAACATCAAAAAGATGTCTGAGGTCGCACTGCACTTTTTCCAAAAGAGGCTTTTGAAGAGGCAGCCTGTGCTCTGGCAATCTGCAGTGCTGATCTCGGAGGGGATGGACCAGAACTTTCCATCTTTGCAGCATTTCTTTCTTCCTGTCTTGGCCTCTGTCCTGCTGCCTGTCTGGTGCCTGGAGGTTTCCCCTAAGACCGACTTCAAAGGCCGTGCAGACCGGGGAGGGGGGGTGGGTACCGTCCAGCTCTGTCTAGCTCTGTGGGGCTGAGAAAATGGCCCGCTCTGATGCCCTGGCGGTGGTCCTAGGCTGAGAGAGGGTCCACTCTTCCAGGTACAGATGTGGACAGGGCTGCTTTGAGTTCTGTGGAATATTGTCAACATGGGGCGTCAGCTTATGTCCTGGTGGAAGCAACTTTGCTAAATCCGTGACCAACTATGTAGTTGTAGAATTGCTTCCACATGACCATGCTTTTGAGGAGAAATGACTCACTCCTACAGTGACTCAAGGCACAGCTTCATCAATTTTTCCTGAAATAAAGGGAACCAGCAGTTCCCACACTTGGCAGGGGCCGGGGTGAGGTGAATGTCCTTGCAGACATTAAACTTCAGATACTACAGGCTCTGATGAACACAAAACCCCCACACATAGTAGCTCCAGAATTTTGCCCTATAAACTACATACTTTAAGGAAACGTAAACCTTCTTTCTTGTGTATCTCAGACTTTCCACAAAAAGCTCTGGGTCTTTCCTTTCTCCTGCAGTTGTTTCCCTAAGTGGGGATTTGTGGAAATGTATGCATCTTCCCTGGTAAGTTTGACAACACCGCAACTTGCCCTACGATGCCCACTCAAATACCCGGTATCACATCTAAAGCAATGACATGGTTTCTCATAAACACCTGGGCCCACGGAGCCGAGTCTCTCTAGCTTCCCCCGTGGTGGAAACATCCAGAATCAATCGTGTTCATCCAAGCTTTCCTGATGCTAGTTCTCAAGAAGCGCGGTTTACTACCGTGTTTAGCTTTCAGAACAGACACTCCCTGAGTGCCGCTAGGAGTGACCCTGGAGCACTGAGCCAGAAGCAAGCTATGAGCAAACTGGGTGTGGCTCAAAAACTGGCAGAAAAAAAGAGCAAGTGCTATTGCTCAGACAAAAGTCACCATGGATTAAAATCATTTACAATAGTTGTTACCATTAACTCTTGTAAATACAATTTCTCTCAAGTACTTCAAGGACAATAAAGCATGTTCATTTAAGCTTCCCTAAAGCACTCCTAAATTCACTTACACTTTTTCTTGGGGGGCGGTGGAGGGTGGCAGGGGGCTGCTCCTCAGCAGACCTGGGCCCAAGCACTCGGATAACCAGGTGGTCAGTTCAGCATAAGGGCTTGAGGGCCTGTTTGGGTCCTGCAGGGCCGGGGACCCGGGTGGTACTGGTTGGGGGGGGAAGGTCTCCAGGGTCACAGCAGCAATGCTCAGTGTCTTCCTGGGCTGCACCCAGAGATGCTCGAGGGACCATGTGGTGCCGAGACTTGAACTTGGCTCGGATGTAGGCTAGACACACTGTATTATCTCCTGGATCTCATGCCAATCCCTTTTAGTGAAATTATCTTTTATGACAAAGTACTGTCTAGAACAGAGCCCAGCTAGACACTGAAATTCGCACCTGGGGTGTTGCTCCACAGCCCTGAAGGATACATTCATGGACACTTGCGTTACTGATTAGTGGCTGGGTCTCCGCTGTCGTCGTCCTCATACGCTTCTGGCTCTCCAAGTCAACCCATGGGGTTGGGGTGGCTCTTTATTAAGAAATGTTTGAATATTGCCACGTTTCTATTTTGCTGTCGTTTGCCATCACACTAGAAGTCTTTGTGCTGAGATCCATGACTTGAACTATCTGCTCTCTCTCACCCTCTGAAGACTGGCGTTGATGTGTCAGTCACACAGAAGTATTCCTAGCCAGCCTGCCTGGACTGAACCTGACCTGGGAATAAGCGAACTGCTGTTCCTTTAGCACACCGGGTGCTCTAGTAGTTAGGGGGCACTCAGATGTCAACATGGCTGCCATAGGAAGACTGATGAAACAGGGACAGGATCTGTGAACCACTGCCCATCAGAAAGAGAAATGAGGTCTCCAAAGAAAAACTAAGCTTAGAACACATATATCTCATTAACAAAGCAGTCGATTCCCTTTATTTTTAAAATTTTATGTACATATATGAATGATCTGTATAATGTACATTCAATATAGAAAGTCTTATGTTTGATAATGTATAGAACATTTCACAATTACACTAATCTCTTATATAACATCTCGACATTGTTTTTAGATTTAATTTTTTTTTTTTTTTTGCACAAGCTCCTTTTTCATTCAACTTGGTAAAGCCAGTTTATACATATGGACGTGTATTGTGAGCGCTCGGGTTAATGACTGAGGAGAGGGCGCTGGGGACCCGGGCCAGGCCGGGCCGGGCCGGGCCGGGCCTAGTAGTGTCTGACGGGCGGGCAGGCGTTCATGTGACTTGATAGAGGCGAAGATTCCCCTTTTCCAGGAACAAGTGACTTAGTTCAATTACTGCAGATTGCAGCTCAACCCCACAGCACGCTAATTCAAAAAAACATTATAAAAACTAGAAAGAAAGTTTTGTCTTTTTGATTCACAGTCTTGTAAACAGATATAAAGGAACAAAATGTGCTTACATACATCAAGAAAAAAAATTCTTGTGTACCCACTGAAGTTGATCCACAGAGTGCTTTCTTACAATGCGATACTATTAGAATCACTGACGTTTCCCCCTAAATAAAAATATATTTATAGAAAAAGGAATAACACTGTCGTGAAACCAGGAGGAAGGCAGTAAGAGTTTGCTTCAACGTATCTGCTGGAGGAATGTGGACTGGGCACTGGCCTTTCAGCATTCACTGTCTCTCACGAAGGTGTCAGGTCTGGAAGCCAAGGTCACCGGCCTCGTGGTCCACGGGAGGCGGCAGGCTGGACATGACGGAGGAGGATGTCCCTGCGGTAAGGTAGCCAGCCACTCCAGGCCCTGCAGGAGAGAAAGTGCACACCCTTCCTGAGAGCTGTGCTCTGCGCAAACACCGACCTTCGCACAACCTCAGAGCCCGCGCAAACGCCTGGTTCCAGGAGGGGAGGAGCTACTGGGATGAGCTCCGTGTGCGATTACACCTTAATAAGCAGCTGCAGAGCCTGTTCCCAAGGTCTGCCTTCCTCTACGTCAAAGATAAACCCCTGTCAAGGGTCGCAGAGGACAGAGTGGGTGGCATCTGCCTCGAATGTGCCCGGCCTGGGTGCAGCCCCATGATCTGCTCCAGGAAGAGGCCCGGAACACCTCTGGGTGTGTGCCCCTGCCACCTCGTTCAAGATTTATGCTTTTGGTGTGGAAATATGGGGAGGAAAAAAAAACTCCTGTTCTCCCATCTGGGAAATTTAGGTTTTCAAAATATCCAGGACATGGAAGGACAGATATGTCAAATGGGAAAGAAAGGGGCAGGGAGGAGGAGGGCGACAGGAAGGCCACACCTGGGCAAGCCGCCCCGGGCCGGCGTGATGAAAAGCCCCATCACTGCACTCCCTCCTCGTCCAACCTGAAACCGCCGTCATCTGGGGCAAAGAAATGCTACGCCACCAGCACCAGGCAGACAGGGCCAACACCAAGGCCTTGCTTTTTGTACTACAATTTTGGACACAGAGCAAAAGCCACCTGGCATTCAGAAGGGTAATTTCAAACTGAACACTTAACCCTGACACTACATTCATCCGCAACAGAGAGCGTGACTTCCTTAGCCAGAAGCAAACAGAAAAACAAGTATCCCAGGATTATGTAATCAGTGTGTCAGATAAACAGCTTGAGCTTTAAGCATGTGTTATTCCTGGGTCTCAAGCAGTAAACATTCTTTTATTTATGATACCCACAAATTTCCTCCCAAGAGAAGAAAAACCCTTAAATTCTTGGTAAGACTACAAACTCACATGACAAACATTCCACACACAAAAATACACATTTTGAGTTTCAATCTGTTACTGTGACAGAAATGAAACGGTGCTACCTTGTAACTGCTATTGGTGTTCCCAAGGAGACAGTTCTGTGCAAACTGTACGTTCCAGGTAGGTACTTTGTACTAGCACGGCACCTTTCATGAACTGGACCCAAGCTGGCAAAGCCATGCTCCAGGCACACACACATGCTGCACATGTGCTGCCCAGCTGAGACTGGCATCTGCAGCACGCCCCAGGGTCTCCTCCGAGGGAGGCTGGAATCACAGCAAAATACTCCAAATGCTGTTTTCAGTGCTCTCGGGGCAAAAGGAAGCTCCCGGGATGCCTGGCGTTATGTCGTAGGGTAACTAAGCAGGTGTGCTTTACCTGTGAGGTATCCTGCTGTTTGTGAGTCAGAAATAAACAAATCATGTTTCTGATCTTTGAAGGCACTCCAGACTGAAGAACGAGACAGGATTTCATTCACCTAGGGAAGGAAAGCAAACTCTTTGAACATCAACAAGGAACTGGGTGCTGGAAGACTGAACTGCAGAGAAAAGCTGAACTTTTAAGGCCGGAGTCAGGGCCCTTTGTGGCAAGATCCAAAGGCAGAATAAGAGCTAACACCTCTCCACCACGACGGAGTCAGGCGCTTCCAAACCAGAACTAAGGGAGCTGGGTTCTGTCACTGGAACCTACACTTTGCTGACTCAGAGGTAATCGGGAAGGTCCCAAAATGGAATATTTCCTTGTGACAGCCGACAGTGTGGTCTGGGCTTGTGAAGTCTTCCTGAGGAAAGGGTTTGGGAAGACAAGGCCACAAACTCGTACTAAAACCTTGAAGCAGTCTTCCAAAGTATGGGTTATGACCTGTTGGAAATGAATGGACTGTGGCCAGCGCCCCTGAGAAAAGGAAGTAGGTGAATGCAGAAAGCATCGGGGCATCCTATACTAAGTGGGAAATAGTTCTCCCACAGGTGCTGCCTGTGAGTGTTGCATTGGATGAAAACAAAAGACTGTGCAAAGTAGGGCTGGAGAGAGAGCAGTGGGGAGGGCACTGGCCCTGCACGCGGCCAACCGGGGCTCAATCCCTGGCATCCCATGTGGTCCCCTGAGTACTGCCAAGAGTAATTTCTGAACGCAGAGCCAGGAGTAACCCCTGAGCACCACCAGGTATGGCTCAAAAACCAAAACCCAAACTAAACCTCCAGTGAAACTCTTTTCTTTGTGATAAAGATTAAAATTTTAAAAAGTAGAAAACTCTAACTTAGAGGTTATTTTTCACACACTAATCTTCAGGCCAAATAGTCACTGACACCTTGGATGTGGCAGGTACCATGGGCACAAAGGTCAGAGAGACAGACTTGGTCTTGGAAGTGCTTTGAGTCTAGCTGGGGAGACAGCAGCAGAGGGTACTGTGGCAAGCGCTAGTGAGATACACAGGGGACCACACGAATCCCGCTTCAAGTGGGGAAGATGCAGCAGCGGAAGTGGTTAGTAGTGAAGGCGGGGGGGGGGGGGGGGGGAGGGGGGAAGGGTGTGTGTGTGTGTCCTCCCCTTGGGGTGGAAGGAAACTTGCAAACTCCCCAGGGCTAGTTTGCAAGTTTCACCAACAGGGGCTGGCAGCAGGCGGAGGGGTTATGACTGCAGCAGTGCGTGATCCCTCTCTGCATCATTTTAAATCGTCCAGCTGGATGATGGCAAAACTGTTTCAGTTGCAACATACAAACAGCAGAATTACTGAAGGGAAGCTTCTGCCCAATTTACGCCTGTTAAAAAACCATTAGGAGGCAGAAACCAAATGCTCCCATGTCGAGTGGACGAGCAAACCGTGGCACAGACAGTTAGGCACGACTAAACGACAAGGAGAAGCTCTGAGTGGATCCCAAAGTGTTTTCTCTGTGTGGATGTCATGGAGTGTAGCTAATCAAGCACACAGGGCACAGTCCCATGCCTTTAAACGGTGGGTCACAGAACTGAAGGGCGGGGAGGGGTGGTGCAAAACATTTGGCAACAATAAAAGATTTCTAAACTTGCAACGATCAAAAATTAATTCAACAATCACAGTGGAATACAACTCAGCTGTAAGAAATGATGAAAACACGCAACTAGCCACCATGTGGACGGAACTAGAGGCAGCACGCTGAAGGCGGCCAGTCAGAAGGAGGCGCTGGATCAGCTCACACAGGTGGAGCAGAACAGAGCAGCAGGGGAATAACAAACGGCCAGTGTTCACAGGCCCCGGAGTGGACTGACAGCGGAGTCCATCTGAAGGGAGCTGGGGCGGGGAGGGATGGGTGTTTCTGCAACACTGGATAAACTTCACTATTAACAGTATTATCAACTGTGGCTCCGAAACAAAATTCAGTTCCCTGACCTACAGCACTATCAATGGACTCTCGCTCAGCCATAAGGAGTGATAAGACACCGGTACTCACTCCAGTGCGGAGGGGCCAAGGACTGAAGTGTGCGCTCATGCAGAGGCCAGGCGCCAGCCCGCACACCGGGTGGGCCCTGGTGGGTGCTCAAACCATTAGGCCCGGTGGCCCTCTGTCACCTCACCTGAGGACTGAACTGTCTCACCTACAGCCTAGTGGGACTGGGCTGGAAGGGGGCCGGGGCCCCTGGGGAAGTCCCACCACCTCCCAAATGAACAAATAAACACATTTTGAGAGACCAAAACCAGAGGTGAAAGGTCACGTATTTTTAAATTTGCATTTTACAAGCTTGTATCCAGAACAGATGAATTCACAGAAACTTAATGGTGGTGGGCAGGGAGTGTCCATCTAGGGGGATGAAAATGTTCTGCAAGTGAGACGGTGTGGCTACTGATGCTGTGACATGGTTGGCCTCCATTAGAGAAAATCGAGAGACCAACGGGCAGATAGGGCTGCCTGGGCTAAACAAAAGAGGAGCTCAGAAGCAACTAGGAGAATAATACAAAATACAAAAACAAAAAAAAAAAAAAAAGAGAAGAAACCAAGTAAGAAAATTAAATGAGTGACTAGGCTGGAAGTGATGCGCCTTACGCATGACGCACACACGAGGAAGCAAGACTGTAGGCGCTATTAGCCAGAAGGTGTCCTCAGGACGGTTGTCTCTTTGAAAAAGGCACTCTGGGATGGTGAGGGGGTGTGGCCATCACTGGCCACTGCTGACCACTGCTCGGGCTGGCGAACAGGGCCGTGTCTTCCGCTCCACCCAGAGCAGGAAGCCTCCGAGGAGACGCCCAGCGGAGGCGAGTTCCCGGGCAGCTCTGCTTCCAGGCTGGCCCCGGGGCTGCCCTGCAGCTGCACCTGGGGGGGGGGGGGGGCGGCGGCTCTGTGCTGCTCACCTGCTCTCCGTGCTGCAGGCTCCGCGTCATGGCCTTGAGCGCTTTGACGATCTGCGCCTTGGTGGCCGATGGGCTTTCCAGCTTCTCCAGGCCAACGCCTTCGAGCAACTTGAGGAGGTACGGGACCAAGTCCACGTTCAGGGCCTAGAGGAGAAGACCATGCACGCGTACAGCTCCGCTGAGAAACATAAGCCTTCCCACCGAGGGAGTCAGTTCACCCCCGGGACCATGGTTGGGAAAGGACACCCTGCTTTCCTTTCTTAATGCCAGGCACACCATTTTTTAGGACCTCTGATGACTGTTTATTAAATAAGATTTTGTTCCATGCCCACAACAGTTCCAGATGTTGTACACCAATTATTGTATCTGACGCTCCCAGCACCCCAGGAGATGGGCAGTTACTGATGGGAAACCCACCCATGGAGGCTGACGGGGTTCACAGTGCAGTCGGGTGGTGACGGAATCGAGAACTGCAGCTGTCACGTGCAGGCCCCGAGCGCTCAGCCACCATCCTGGGCTAAAACCACATTAACAGGCAACAGTGTCTAAAGCACCTTTACTTTTTTTTTTATCACATGTTCTTTCCCTGCACTCACCATGCATTTAAAAAATACATATATATATATATATGTATATATATATATGTATATATATACTTTTAAATTGAATAAACCATTACAAAACTGTTCATGACTAGTTTTCAGTCATACAATGATCCAACAGCCATCCCTCCACCAGTGTACATTTCCCAGCACCGATGTCCCCTGTTTCCCTCTCATCATCCCCCAACACCCACCCCCCAACCCCCAGCCTGCCTCTATGGCAGGCACTTTTCTTCTTTCTCTCTCCTTTTGTGCATTATGGTTTGCAACACAGGTACTAAGAGGTCAGCATGTTTGTTCAGGGCGTTCAGCCTTTTTATCAGGAATTTAAGGCTGGAGTAGCTTTTTGAACTGGGAGGCAACTAGGGGTGTGGATGTGACAGCCAGGGCTTCTGGGAATACAGGGAGGTGGGGAGAGGTAGCCTAATGACCCCAAGAAAGCTGGAGATTTCAGTCAAAAAACCCGCAGACCCGAATTTTCAGCAGATTGTATCTTGGTGAGGTCTATCCTGAGATGGTGGAGTCTGGCCAGGGGCATGGCGGTGATTTTGGATTGTGGAAGCAAGAGGCTGCTGGA
The DNA here is from genome assembly GCF_027595985.1 of Sorex araneus. Lineage (NCBI taxonomy): Eukaryota > Metazoa > Chordata > Mammalia > Eulipotyphla > Soricidae > Sorex > Sorex araneus. The sequence continues at coordinate 12,920,641 of NC_073305.1, forward strand.
AGCTCTGTTTGGGCGGGCACCAGGCTGACCCGCCCTCTCCTCCGATCTGCCCTGGTCTGTCCAGCCTTGTGTGGGTTAGGGATTAATTGTGGCTTTTGCTTTCTTTTGACATTTATTTATGGGGCTCTGAAGCAAGGCAGATAAATGAGCTTCTACAGCAGAACCAGAGGTGGTTTGTGGGTGTGGCCCTCACATCCCTAACTTCTGACTGTTTAATTTCCCAGGAAGCTTGGTGTTGAGTTGTTGGGGTCTGGCCAGAGGCACAGCGGCAATTTTGGGGTATGAGGAAACCTGAAGGCACCTTCAGGCTGCTGACACATGCACCCTGCAGGTACAGGCTGAGTGTAGGCTGACCTGCTGGGGGCACTGTACCCTCCAACACCATGCGTTTTTGCAGCAGCCCAAGGACTCCTGCTCTTAGTAATACTCTGCTTTACCATCAGCTTTGAAACTCAGGGACCAACACTGACTGAGCAGGGCTGCCTCTTTTTTACAGACGCTATTCTCATGACAACCACAAGGCCGGACACAGGAGGCATCTGAGCCCACAACCAACCAAGCCCGAGCCAGACAGCCACCAGGGGAGTAACAGCTCCTGATACTCCTGTAACAAAACTACCATCCTGGGGCTGGAGTACAGCGGGTAAGGCACTAACCTTGCATGTAGCCAATCTGGGTTCAATCGCCAGCATCCCTTATAGTTCCCTGAACACCACCAGTAATAATTCCTGAACGCAGAGCCAGGAGAAACTCCTGAGCATCATTGACTCCAAAACAAAAAACAAAACAAAACAACAAACCACATCCTTTCAGGCCAGTGAGAAGCCAGAACTTAAGAGCATCCAGTTACCTCCTGAAGGTGTACCCCTACTTCTAACCTGTCTGAAGGACAGGTACAGGGATGGAAAGACAGAAGGTCAGGAAATAAAGATTCAGGGTCTTACCATGATGCCCAAAGTAGAGAGAGTCAGAAGGAAGTTACCTGCCACAGAGGCAGGGGGCTGGATGTGGTGGGTGTGACGGGAGGGATCCTGGGGACATTGGTGGTGGAAAATGCGCACTGGTGGAGGGATGGGTGCTCGATCATTGTATGACTGAAACTCAATCATGAAAGCTTGTAACTATATCCCATGGTGATTCAATAGAAAAAAATAATGCACCCACTGGATGGAAAAATAAAAAAGATTCAGGGCCTTGTACTCAAATTAAGGTGCCAGATGCCTCCCTGGTGCCGGGCAGGTAATGCAGCCACTAAAGACGAGAGTGATCCACTTACTAAAATTTTAGAAAGACCGCAATGGTTTGCATCTTATTTTTTTTTCTTCTTCTTAGTTTGTTGTTCTTTCAGTATCTGCCTCCTTGATGTGCCCCCCGCCCTCATCCTAGTTTCACTACATGCAGTCTCTTTGAAAAAAAGAATAAAAAGCTTGGCCTGTGTCTTAAATCTGACTTAAAGGAATGAAAAAACAGAATGAATCTTTCTGAACAGAGTGAGGCACAGTTTTTGAGGAAAACTAGGATACATGCTTAGTAGATACTGAACTTTAAAACTGAAAGAGCACTTGAAAGTCAGGAAGACTGTTGGCGCTGGCTGTCAATCTGTGTCTAAGTCGTGCACGCACACACCCCGTTAGTGAAAAATCTGTCTGGTAGGTTTACTTTCCTGAAACAGTGCTGAGTTCAGAAAATCACTTACCTGAGCCACTAATTCGTTCTGCTCCTTCTGAAACATTCTGTTAATTGCTTCACAGGCTAGGCCGACAGTATCTGGCCGCTTCTTCATTCCATTCATCAGAGGTCCGATGGTGTCCAGAGATGCCAGCGCTCGCACACACAGCTACGTGCACGGAAAGAGAAAGTTGCCTGTTAGAGCAGCAACAGTGGGTATGGCACAGGGAGGAGCGTAATAATCAAGTATATGAAAAACCTACACTTAGCAGTTTAAGTTGAAGAAAACTACTAATACAAATTCAGTAATGACACTTAATGGGTTTCAGAGCTGTCACAGGGGCTGTGGGGCTGAGGAGACAGTACTGTGGGTAAAGTGCTTGCCTTGCAGGAGGCCATCTTGGGTTGGGTCCCGAGCATTCCCCCCCACCCCTCCAGCACTGCCAAGAGTAATTCCTGAGTGCACAGCCAGGAGTAACCCCTGACCATCTCAGGGTATGACGCAAAAACAACCTCCCCCACTCCAAAGAACTGTTGGAGGGGCCACTGCTAGAATGGAAGAGCACATGCTCAGCACGTATGAAGTCCTGGGTTCGAGCCCCAGGAGATGCATGGCCCTCTAAACACTGCTGGGAGCAGCCCGGTGGCCCAAGGGCTCTGCTGGGTATGGACGCTCTAGGGGAGCCAGGGATACGGCGTAGTGGCAGAATTCACATTCCACTCCCAGCAAACAGGCTCCCTCCAGCGGTTATGGAGTCCACAAGCAGGAAGACACAAGGTAGGGTCTAAAGGGTCAGGAAGAGGAGCGCCCAGCCTGAGCCGTAAGCCATGCAGTGGACCCCACAGTACCTCGTTCTCCGACAGCACGTGGATGACCCGGATGGCACTCTTGGGGATGGCGTTGTTCCTGTGGTTCATGGCCTGCAGCACCTTGGGGAGGTGGCCCAGCGGGGGCACCTGATCAGCCAGCTGGGGCTGTGCAGTGAAGAGACACACTGTGGCCATTGTCAGAATTTCCAGAGTTTCTCCCTGGAAGAAGTGGAGCAAACGTGAAACACTGGGAGGGGCTCAGCCAGCCTGGTGACTCACTGGTGCTCACAGCTCTAAGTGCTGGTTCCTGAAAACAAACTCAGAAGCCTTAACAGACACACTTCTGTGTCTTGGTACAAGGCATGATTCCAAAGGACTTTAAGAAAGGGTTACCGTAAGCTAAGCAGTCACAGGACACCCCATTCTACAGCAGGCTTCGCCATGGTCTCCATGTAAGAAAGCACTAAGAGTGTTCAGACATGTCACAGAAATGTCAGTATCAGAATGACTTGGAAACATCAATGACTTGGAAAAATGCTGCACTGCTGAAATGATTCCTCCCCAATTCCATCAAAAATTCTACTTATAAGACGTATACTTGCCATAATGGACTTTGTAATGTGGGTACTGGATTATAAAGACCTGTGAGCTACACCATCATTTGCAGACATACATATTCATACAATGCATCTTAAGTGAACATGGGAACTAGGGTATATCTTCAAAAAGAGGTGACAAGGAGAAACATGTTATGTGTTTATTTTCCAAGTTTCTATATTTTTAAATTAATTTTTGGGTTTCCCTGAAAGTTCAGGGGGAACTGATGGGCCACACCTGGGATTTCTGCCCCTGCTGTGTGGCCAGAATGACGGTTCCACACTCTGGCTCAGTGAACAGCGCTGCCTGTGCCCCGAGGGGCCGCCAGGGCTACACCCAGTGCAGCTCACGGGCCCAAGCAGTGCCAGGTGGGTGGGGTGTGTGTGTGAATGGGGGATGCCTCGGTGCCAGGTACGTGCTCCCTCTGAGCGCGTTCCCTGGCCCTCAGTTTGTGCTTTTGGAGAACTTCGTTTGTGTTTGTTTTAGGGCCTTACCTGGTGCTCCTCAGGGGAAGCTCCTGGCTCAGGGCTCAGGAATGACTCCTGGTGATGCCTGGAGGACCACATGGAATGCTGGGGATCGAGCCCAGTCGGCTATGTGCAGGACAAATTGTTCTACCTGCTTTACTATAGCTCTGGCCCCCAAACTTTATAAAATAAAGTTTGTATATGTCAAAAACTCAAGTAAGGGGGCTGGAGTGAAGGTAGAGTGGGTAGGGTGTTTGCCTTGCACATGGCTGGCCGGGGTTCAGTCCCCTACACCCCATATGGTCTCCTGCACCCCAGGAGGGATCCCTGGAAGCACTGAGCACCGCTGGATATGGCCCCCGAACAAAAACAAAGAAAAATCCTAGTCAAGAGAGAAACTGATTATGAAGAGACTTATGCAAATATTTGGCATATTTGTAATTTTACAAAGTTTGCTAAGTTAATGATAGTAACTGGTAAGTAACTTAAAATGTGTCAGATGTTAAGTTCTCCACATATGTCACGACTCATTCGAGGGGTTGGATGGAGCGACAGGTGAAGTGGAAAAGTACACGCCCAGCATGTGAGAGGCCCTGAGTTCAGTTCCTGGCCCTGCATGACCCCAAGCATGTCTGAGTGTCACCCTGGTTATCCCAGCCCCACAGAGTGCAGCCCTGAAAAAACTATGAAAACTCAAAAAGCCCTTTAAAACCTCAGTGTTCGGGGTTGGCACTGCGATCACTCTCCCAAGGAAGCACCGAGCGGGGGCTGGGCCCCTTCACACGGCAGCTCGGGTTCACGCTCGCCACCCACAGCCGGCCTGTGCGAATCGATTCAACCCCAGCCGAGGGCCGCTGCTTCTCAGGGTTTTCGACCTGGCGGCTGTCTCACTCCCTCTGTGGTGGGCAGGCGCACAGGGTCCAGCCCTGCCCTGACACCCTAAGCTCAGGTTATCCCTGCCACCGATGCAGAGCTGCATGCAGGGCCCAGCTCCTGGGGAATGGAGCACTTCGTGTTCTCCTGGAAATCCTACAATTATTAGAAACAAGGGAACAGAAACTTTCCCTGGGGACTTTAGAATGGTCAGACACAGGCTCCTTTTAATGTAAATACCTCCTTTGCTGGCTCCAAAATAGACACTGGAGCTTCACTTTTGAACAGAAGATGCTACATGTTTACATTGAAAACTGAGATTTTCAATGTGATTTCATTTACTGACAGAGAGAGGCCGTCAGTGCCTCTGATTGCCCGGTAAGTGCGGGAGGCGCCTTAGGGGAACAGACTCGGCAGTGCCGGGAGCTTACATGCGGGCTGTTCTTCTCCAGCAGCTCCGTGAGCTTCTCCAGCAGCGCGATGAGGAATTCCCTCGGCTTCCTCAGCACCCAGGCTGGCTGCGCAATAAAGATTCTCAAGTAGACGCCGCCGACGGCGAGTTCACCCTCTGCTTCTCCAAACACCACAGAAAAATCTTCGGGTAACTGTAAACGAAGAAAGAACCACAGTCAAATCAGTCATCCAGGAAGCCAGAAGTGCAAACTCTGGTGCAGAAACGTGAAATTGGTTCTTGGTGAATATTATGATCAAATGATATATTTTATTTCTCTTAATAAAATTCAGAAAAGTTACTCTAATCAGTCACTACAAAAAAAAAATTTTACTTTTATATTTAAAACCTTGTTTTCCAAGGGAACATCTAAATGTCTTAATAACAAGGTACCCAACAGGCTAGCACTGAACAGACTATGCAGGAATTACGAAACAGCAACAACAAATCAACAAAAAAATAAAGTTCACTTCTCTCGTTAAAGGTAGATCTTACCTTCCAGTTCACGTCAGGGTTGTCCCGCTGACTTTTAAAGTGCCTTAGGAAAACAAGAGGAGAGAAGAGCAGCCGTCAGTCACAAGCACACTCCTGACCCTGGAACACGCAACAGGAAGGGACAGAGGGAGGCGGCTCCACCGACCCCGAGCCCGGCTCCGGAGGGCCCCGACTTACTCGAGCATCATTTCTCTCACTGTGGTGGACACCTTATCTCTGGAGCTGTCGTTCCAAATCAACTCCGGGTTCTCATGGGTCCCTTCAAAAATCTGTACCGCGGCTTCAGGGTTGTCTCTCATGGCGTCCATGAACACACTGGGCAGAAATTTCATGAGCGTGATTCGAACCTACAGGAGGGGATTTAGATATCACCATTAGTGCCCCTCAACTCCAGTAGTTTTGTGTGTGCATGTGTGTGCGTGTGTGTGTGTGTGTGTGTGCATGTGTGTGCATGCACAGGCACACACATACCAGGAAATGAACCTGGGGCCGCATATATGCAAAGTATGTGATCCCCAAACTCCTATCATCATGTTCTAGCTGCCGTTTCAAAAGAACAGCTAAGGATCATCCTGCCTGAGGATCCAACCCAATGCACAGCAACTAGAAGTAGTAGAACAAAAATTAATTTCTTCCTCAAAGTCTCTTTTGTGCTCACCTTTGGACCTATTAGTTTATCTCCTGTCATTTTAGCAAAGAGTTCTGCTGTTTGGGCTCGAACCTGCGGGTGTGTTGAGTTGCAGAACATATCCAGTAAATAAATCAAAGCTCCTAGGAAAGAAAATAAATTAGTGTTTTCACCATAAAGAACAAGACTTCTCTAACAGAGTTCATTTTAAACCTGATTTCAATTCAACAGTGTTTAAAATTAGAAACTTTCCAGAGTATTCTTCTGGTCTGAGACTATACAGAGGCGCCTAAGATAAGCTTCCCCCACACCGAGCAGGGACGGTAAGACAGCATCCCGTACATTACCTTTCATCATTGCTTCTTTGATTATCTTTGTACTTGATGTCAATGCATAGAGAGTTTCCAGAACCAGCTGACGACCTGCAGAGTAAGAGACATTTCAGGAAACGCATCACGCTGGCTTACATGTAGTGGCAGGCAGCAGCTCCTTGCCCGGGCAGGGGTTCTGCACAGGTACCATGCAGAGTTCTCCACATTGGCAGCCAGAAAGGCTTACCACGGCCTAGTTAGGGATGAGAAAGGTGGGCCGGGCTGACCGCTTACTGCATTGGGCATGTACTTCACAGACAGGAGCCCTGGGTTAGATCCCTGGCACTCAACAGGCTCCCAAGGCACCACCCAGAGCAAAAACCCTCTGCTCACCCCCCCAAAACAACAAAAACGCCTTGGAGCCAAAATAATAGTACAGCCAACTTGAACTGGATCCCCGGCAACTGAAAAGGTCCCCTGAGCCTGCCAGGAGTGATCCCAGAGTACCGAGCCAGGAGGAAGCCCTGAGCACTGCTGAGTGCGGCACAGAAACAACCGTCCCCGATTCCCACCCCCTGTCCCCAACCCCAAACAAAGAAAACCCCACAAGTACACACACACAAGGCCCAGTTCACAGCCAGTTCCACGGTCTCGAGGCTACTGAGCTCTGTGGCTGGGTTCAACAAGGAGCCTGAGTACAGAGTCCACAGGACACCAGCCTCACTGGTGTCCTGTCCACAGGACACCACCTCACTGTTCACGGGACAAACCAACGCTCCACCCCAGCGGACACCCTGAGCCTCGCTCTCTCTCACACAATGTGGAACAGGGCTGCTGCCTTCGGGAAGTGAGTCCAGGGAGTTGGAGGATGCTGGTCGTGTCTTGGCCCCCCGGGACGGTTTGCACACCCCTCCCTTGTCCCTGAACTGTGCCGGGCAATGGGACTTTTCCTTAGAGACTCAAATGGAGAAGGCAGACAGACGAGGAGCTGGCAAGGGCAGTGGAGGCGGCACACTGTTAGACTGAGGATAAAACTACAAAAAAGGTGGTTCAGCTGGGCTGGGCTAAGTCAGCATGGAGAAGAGACACTCAAAAGGATATTACTGAAAACCCACCCGTCACAAAGCCAGCTACCAAAAAAAAAAAACAAGTGTTCGGAAAGAGGGGAAGTTACCACTCTTTTGTATTTTAATTTCCCTCAGCAAACAGGTAACTGTTACTCCTGTTACAAAAACCACCCTCCTGGGGCTGGAGAGAGTACCTTGGGGAGGGTGTCTGCCTTGCCCGTGGCCATCTCCAGCATCCAATAGGGTTCCCGAGCAATACCAGGGGGCAGGGAGTAAGCCCTGAGCACCACCAGGTGTGACCCAAAAAGAGATCGAAGCCGGGTCAGCGTGTGTCAGGCAGATGCCCCCCCCCCCAGTAGATGGCTGTGTGGGGGGGGGCATCGTGTTGGGGTGTGGGAGCACGTGGTGGCAGGGACCAACCAGGGCCTCACATGTGCACAGCACACACCGTTCCACTTGAACTGCACCACTGGACCTCACACAGTAACTTTTAAGCTATTTTTCGATCAACTGTGATTAATTGTTTTTATAAATTAAGAGTATTAATAGATTTTCAATTACTCGTGGGTAGATTCTACTCAGCAAATTGATTTCCTTTGCTTTTTGACCTTGCCCGCCTCCCAACTTTCAAATTTTGATATGAAAAACGCAAAAACAATTTTATTAACCTATGTAACATAATTAAGACTAATATAAACACGTGTTCAATGCAGTGTTTTTGTATCACATGTAAAAATGCTTTGCTCACTATTGACTACAGTGGTTTCCTAATTCTATCTAGGAATATACGTACTTGATGGCAACGAATGAAGAAGAGCCAATAAATTGGACAAAACCATTGATTCAGCAATATTGTTGACACAATCTTGATTAGATGTCACTATATTCACAACCTGAAAATTAATCAATAGGACATTAAGAGACTTAATCATCTCAGAACTCATTCTACTTAAGCAGGATCTCAATAAATTTAAGGCACTACAAAAGTTAGAGCAATGGAGGAAAAATATTTAATTTTAAGCCAAGAGTTTATTTTAAATGACTGGCTTTATTACTTCGATCTTTGATTTTAGGACCACACCCAGTGGTGCCCAGGGCTTATTCCTGGCTCTGCACTCTGGGGACCAGATATGGTGCGAGGGATACATCTGGGTTGTTCATGTGCAAGGCAAGCACCCTACCTGCTGTGCTATTGCTCCAGTCCTACTTTGCTCTTTTAAGAAATAATACAAGCATTATGTACATAAGCTTCCCAACAGAGGTACTATGAAATGCAAGGATTGAATATTTCAACACAGCTTCACAACCTGGCAGCTGCCAAGGTGTGACCCCCCCATACCAGTGCATGTCGCAGCCCCAGGATGAGCACTGCCGTGTTTTTCGATCACAGATTTGAGGAGGGAATGACTGGGAAGATCAGAATCCTCACAACCAGTACTTTTTTTTGGTGGGAGCCACACCCGGCAGTGCTCAGGTGTTACTCCTGGCTTTGCACTCAGGAATTACCCTGGCCGGGTTCAGGGGCCATATGGGATGCTGGGGATGGAACCTGGTCGGCGTGTGCAGGGCAAGTGCCTTCCCCGCTATGCTATGGCTCCGACCACCAACAGGGATTTTCTATTTGGCTTTAGACGGGAAAGTAAATGTCTTAGCACTCAGGACAGCAGCCTGGCTCTATTTCTCACTGTCAAGACAGAGGCACGCTATTCTTTCAGAGAAGGACCTCGTAAGTCTAACTTCTACAGTATTCATCAATGTCATTTTTTAACTGGAACCAGGTGGTGAACTTCTCAAAGCAATGTCTCCTCGATCTAATAATGTTTATTTAAAAAGTCGCAGGAAGTTACTTAAGATAGAGAGGAATACTTTTTAATTAAAAGAACACACTTATTAAATTATGTTAGCCTAGTTAGAAGGCAATGTTATAAATAAGGAATCAGCCCCTGGGTCCCAGGAGACCCATTGCAGGTTTCTGTGTGAACTGTACACTAAGATGGCTTTTTCCAGAGATGTTCTGGACTTTGTGAAGAGAATAATGAACAGAAAAAGACAAAATTCGTGTCTCAGAGGAATGAAAAGAATATTGATCCAGTAGACAATACGTTAGGAGCTGGAGAGACAGTACAGTGGGCAGGGTGCTTGCCTTGCATGCAGCTGACCCCAGTTTTATCTAAGTATCCCATACGATTCCCCCATTCCTGCCAAGAGTAATTCCTGAGTGCAGAGCCAGGAGTAACCCCTGGGCATCACTGGGTGTGGCCCAACCCCAACATATAAAACACACATAAAACAAAATTAACACCTTGTTATTTTTTATAACTATTTAAAAGATGTTTTAATACAAATCTCTTTTCAATTCAAATGCAGCCTAAAAATAAATCGGGCACTACAGGATTGAACTGGTTTTCTGTGATACAAACTTGTGTCCTAGCAAGGAAAATCATCAGCAAAGTGACCCTGGGAGCTCTCTTGGCTGCCTGAACACCCGGCTAACAAGTGAGCCGGGGCTGGCTTTCACCAGGGGAAGAGGCTGCAGCCGGCAAGTTGGCCAGGACTAGAGGTTTTGTTTTCCTCAAGGAGGGGCCTTGGGCTTCTCTTGGCCACAAGGTGCCTGTGGGCTCTGGGGCCCAGCTTTCAGGCCTTTGTACAAAGCTTCCAGCACATTCCCAGGGCCTGTGAGCTTGGCGCAAAGGGCTGCGACTGGAAGCTGACTTCAGAGGAGAAGCAAGTGAGGGGGCGGGGGAGGAGCCCCTCTTCCAGGGGTCCCTGCCAATGTGTAGCCAGCAGAGCGTCCTGGTCTGAGTGAGGCTCCAGAAACTGCCCCTTCTTGATCGACAGGAGCTTGAGCAGACTGAGCTCAGAGAAGGAACCGCGCTGAACATAATCTCTGACAAACACACTCACTTGGCTTAACTGGCAAACAAACACTACAACCCTCCACTCAACTTGAAGGTTCAGACCAAATCTGGGAAGTGGTCATCGGAGAGATAACATGCTTTAATATAAAACATTTTACCTCTAAAGCCAGCTGCTGTACTTGACCAGCTCCATGGACTCGGAGAAGAGAGAAGAGTAACTTGAAGTGCCCGATACATTCACTTTCAGAGCCTAGGAAGCAAAAGTCAAATTTTACTTCTGAGGGATGCTCTGCATTACAAACCTTTAGAAAACTGACTAACGCTGTTACTCTCAATTTTCAGTCTGATAGCTGTTCAACATTTGTGATTTGAAGTTTGTAAAGTATCTCTAACAGTAAGTCTTAGAGTCTTAAGAAACGAAAAAGGAAGCACCCGTTTCTTAGGTTTGTTTTCCCTTCCATCCTCACTCTATTCCTAGCTTTAAAAGTAAGAAATTTACCAACACACAAAGTTGGTAATACAGAGCTCCAGGGCTGGTATGCCTGCTTCGCATGCAGGAGCCCCGGGCTGAATCCCCCGCACCGCAGGGTCCCCAAAGCACTGCCAGGTTTGACCCCGAAACCAATCAACCAACAAACACACAATTGAAATACAACTCAGAAAATAAACATATAAAGTAGTGATCCTCCTCTCTGTCTAAAGAGCCAACGGCTATCCTCCGAGCCTCTTTATATGCTGGAAGAATACAGTATCATTTGGTTTTGAATTAAGCCCCAGTGATAACTTTCTCACTTAAGACCACAATATAAAGAAAAAACTGACAGGGCATAAACAAAGTTCTCCTGTAAAAGTACATAAAACCGAACTGTATTTCATTCCTTCCCCACTCAAGTGCTAACCTCAGCATTACTAGCATATGGCTTTTACTTTCCCCTTTTGCTCCATTATAGCAAAATGTATGATATAAACTGTCTCTCCCCCCTCACTCCCTTTTTGAATTTTTGGATCACACCCAGTGGTACTCTGGTGTCACTCCTGGCAGTGCTCAGGGATCAAATCAAGACTGGCTATATACAAAGCAGGCACCTTACCCCATTATATCTCTCCAGCCCCTAAACTGTGATCTTCTGAGATCCTTTAAGTTTGCTATAGCCCTCAAGATTCTGAAAATATTCTAAAGTACGTTGCTTTTAAATTACTTCCCAAACCACTTGATAGGTAAAAATTGTATAAATACATCAGAGACCCATACACCATGCTTCTAAATTACAAGAGGAAATGTGATACTTATATGCATATATTGTATATGCTATCAGAGCAAACTTTCTTGCAATTCCTCAATTTTTATGATTCCAAATAAACTCACTACTTTGTAGCAATCTCGTGTACCTAATCACAACAGTAATGTCTTACCATTCCAGTTCCTGAAAGTAAGAAATGAAATTTTATCTGAATTTTACACCACTGCCTTACATGACATCCCAACGTATACTGGAGGAACTGTCTTAACACTTAATTATTGTTGGTTATTGTACGCAGCTATTTGGCAGTAACCAAAGAGTGCAAATTTACTCATTTTATAAAAATGAGGGATTGTGAGACACATCCAGTGGTGCCTGGAGGCTCCGGCTCTGTGCTCAGGGGACTGTGTCTGGTGCTAGGGACTGAGTGCTGGCCAGAGGCAGTGTAACCATCTCTCTGGGCCCTCCAAAAGCGTACATTTTAATAGTGCTGCAGTATCAGTACGGAAAGGAGTACAAAGTGCCTGAAAAGTAACATTAAGTCACCGGATGTTGCCAAATAATTCTCTGAGTTTGTGCTATTTTAAGTTTTACCTAGCACATTTGTGATACAAGTTAGATTTGGAAGCAGCTTTTGGATTTCACTCATTCAACTCCCTTAAGAATTCTGGTTTACAGATGTTTAAGAAGGTTTCCTTTTTATTATAACAATTTAAAAAACAACTTTTTGGTTTCTGTGCCACATCCAGTGATTCTCAGAGCTTACTCCTGGCTCTACACTCAGGTAGTGCTCAGGGAACCAGATGGGGTGTTGGCGACTGACCCCAGGTCAGCTGCAGGCAAGGTAAATGCTCTGCCCACTGTATTACTGCTCTGGCCCTGTTGTCATAATGTTTAAAACTTTTAATTTATATTAAGGCACCATGGAACTGGAGCGATAGCACAGTAGGTAGGGCGTTTGCCTTGCACGCCACCGACCCGAGTTTGATTCCTCCGCCCCTCTTGGAGAGGCAAGCTATAGAGAGTATCTCGCCCACATGGCAGAGCCTTGTGGAGCAAGCTATCTGTGGAGTATTTGATATGCCAAGAACAGTAACAAGTCTCACAATGGAGACGTTACTGGTGCCCACTTAAGCAAATTGATTAGCAACGGGATGACAGCGACAGTGAAGGCACCATGATTTACAAAGTTGTTCACAGTTGAGTTTTAAGCATACAATGTTCCCGATCTAATGCCACTACCAGTGTCAACCTCCCTCCACCAGTATCCCCATGCTCACTCCCATTCTTCCCCACTTCCTCTAGACTGTCTTCTTCACAGGAACATTTTTGAGTGTGGTTTTGTAGCTGGAATCTCCTGACTCCGTGGTTGGTGTTAGCACAATTGTTATATACCAACAACTTCCACGCCGTCAGCTTATTCCCCCAGTGTGCATCTTCTACTCCAGTTACTCTGCCTCTCCAACTCTGAGACTGCCTTCTCTTACACATAAACCCATCGAAATGCGATGCCTTCACTCTCCTTCCAGACGGCCGGGCTAGGTAAATGATAGGGCCGATTCCTCCTATCCTTACACCAAGTGTGCCACTATACCCAAGCACACTGTTCCCAGGTGAAATCGAGACCTGGCACTTTAAGACCCTTCTTTCTCACTGAGGCAGGTGTGGCCACATACCTGGGTTGTACTTGATGACATTTCTCAGGGCTTCCAGAGACATTTCCACTCTCGGCAGGCGGTCTCCGTGCTGCTCAGACTCCACCTTCGCAGCGTGTGTGATGGCCATGAAAGTGTGGAGGTACTGGGCCTGGGAGCCGATGTAATCCAAGAGACTTGCAGCAAATGCTTTTGGAACCTATGTCAAGCAGACAAATATTTTACAAAAGCCTATGCTCAGAAATACACATCAAACAAACAAACAAATGAAACACCGCCATACTGAAACCTCCCAGACAAAAACTTATGCACACACACTCCTATGAATTACAAGGGGCGGGGGGAGAAACAAAACTCAGCGGCATTAGAAAGTGTATCTCAAAGTTTTTGGTCCCAGTATACTAGATATCTGATATGCTTCCATCAGTACCTTAGAGTAACAATTCTGAGCTCAAAGCATCTCCTCCCTTTACCAATCAGAGTAACTGATAGCACGGGATGTAACTTCTACCATCTGCCTGCATTTTTAGAAATAAAAAATTATATATATTTAGATTAAAATTCAAAGGAGTTTCCAAGTATACCTAAAATCAATAAGCTCATAGCTGCTTCACTATTATTTAGGTTACTCTATGATAACACTTTAAGGGCAAAGTTGAGGGCGAGGTGCTAGAGCTCAAGGGCTGGTCCTTTAACATGCACAGTACATACGCCATACCAGCAAGCTGCCAATCAGCTGAAAACTTATTTCAGTTTTCTGAGTTGATTTCAGCACTTCTTTCTCCGTGGAAACCACTCAAGCACTGGGGCAGAGCAACAGTTCAGCGGGGAGGGCCCCCGCCTGGTATGCAGCCGACCTGGGTTTGATCCCCAGCACCCCGTATGGTCTCCTGAGCCTGCCAGGAGTGATCCTTGAGTGCAGATGGGTGTGGCACCCCCAAAACAAAAACCAGAAAGACCAGACGTGATGTCAGTCATCTAAAAGATCTCTTTGGTCTCTGCTAGCATTTACTTCTTTACTTCTACCAACTGACCAGGGAAGGACTTGTGACGGCCTGAGAGTCTTCAAGACAGAGCGAGTGTGTAAACAGCTGCACACGTCACTTCCACGCCAGTCTAGTAAGGTTAAGGTACACTGTGTGACGTGTGGATTTGGTGTAGCAGTAGGAATAGAATGTAAGGGATAGTTGGACAAGGAGTGACTTCATATTCGTGAAGCCACTGCATTAATCTGACATTAAAAACACAGAGTTTTCAGTGGCCACCATAACACATACACACACACGCACGCACGCATGCACGCACGCACACACGCAAGCATAAACCTTTTAGCAAAGAACGGGAATTATTTCAATGTACACATGTGAAAGAATGAGTCAGTAGTTTTAGTCACAAACGACCAGACTTAAACAGAGCTCCCAGCAGACGCTCACCTCTAGCTGGAAAGCAGGGACTGCATTATATACTCTAACGAAAATCTCCCCCACGATAAGTTCTTTGGCATGATCGCTGTAGACAAATTCTGATCCATAAGTTTTGTCACATTCGCCCTTAAAAAAATAAAAAAGAGATACTATTAGACAGAAACTAAGACTGCTGGTATCTGGCTTGTAAATATATCCAGATTCAGTTTACTTCAGATAAGTACCTTGGGAAATCCCGTCATTTTCCAGAGAACAAATGTGGTGGGATGCGCGTGAGAGCTCCCAGTGTAGTATTAACATTCAACATTAACCTTTGTACCCGGGAACACGAACTCTGGCAGAGGCCTGGAGTTACTCTAATTTTTCAGTCCAAAGACTAATATAAAACAACCCATTTAAAAAGTTCCAAAGGTCACAAAGGTCAGCCACTAATGTTTGTAGAAGTGTTTCTACAGCAAATAGGTCCCTGGGTTTCTCTAGTCCTACTCAGGCATTTGGCCTGTCAGTTGGAGGCTGATTTAAGTTAAGAAAGGAACACATCTAAACTGTCATTTAAAAAAAGCAAAAGGACAGTGGTGAAGAGCTGTGGGCACGGTGGAGGGGTACAGTTAATTTCAATCACAAACATTAACACAACTGTAACTGTGTTACTTAAACTATAGTAAACAGAAGTCATCTGACTTTAAATGAAGCACTTATTTTTAAAAAATTTCAATCTTTGACAAATTTGTATTATAAAGTAATAGAAATCTATTACGCCAAAATAATAAAAAGCACAACACCGACTAAAAGTGAAGTCTCTTAATAAAGACAGGACAACAGTATGTAGGTTTCAGAAATCACGAAGCGTTTCCATTTAAGAAAAAGGAAAAAAGAAAAGAGTAGGAGAAAAATAAAGACTGAGGCAAAAATCACACAGAACTTAAGATAAATTGTTACAGAAATATAAGAACTGTTCGCCTTAGCTCTCCAGTTCTTAAAACTTCTGTCTTTATAGACAGAGTTCTAAATATCACGAAAGGGGTGAAAACACAAATTTTGAATATTCAGGACACAACACTGCCAGTTACGCTTTAATAAATCCAAACTCTTCTAATCTAAATCATCAAGACTCAACCAGCAAGTATATGATTATCTGAGCTGGCTTCAAAAATCTTCTCTCCTAACATCTCTGTATTTGTCTCATTGTTTAAATAGATGGTAGCGGGATAGAAGAACCTATTTAATTTCACTACTTGGAACCAACTTTGATTTGCTTCCAAGAGGTGAAAGAGAAGAAATAAAACAGGAAAAAGAAATTGGTCCAAAGGGAAGATAGCTGTGCAGAAGCAGAAGTAACAGCAACAAAAAAAAGGGTCTAAGAATTTAAAATATAGGGGGCCGGAGCGATAGCACAGCGGGTAGGGCGTTTGCCTTGCACGCGGCCGACCCGGGTTCGATCCCCGGCATCCCATATGGTCCCCCAAGCACTGCCAGGAGCAATTCCTGAGTGCAAAGCCAGGAGTAACCCCTGAGCATCGCTGGGTGTGACCCAAAAAAGAAAAAAAAAAAAGAATTTAAAATATAGTAAGAAGAGCCCAAGACATTGGGTGACAAAAATTTATTGGCTTGATCACCATCAGATGAACAAACAATAAATACCTGATCCTCAATATTAACTTCTATTTCCAGAGATTCCACTAGTGCAAGCTACCCAAGACATTTATGAAACAACATACTTTTTTAATCATGCTTTCTTGTTGGGACTCAAGAAACTCCAGCAGCTCTGCTCTTGTGGAGTTGTTCCATATCAAATAGGGGCTCTCGGTGTTGCTGTTCAGCATCTTCAAGATCTAGGAGACAGAACAGTACTAGTTTGCAAACACTGAGGGGAAAAGCCAACTCAAGTTATTAAGTGTTTATTACAGGACAAGGACTGTCACATGTGCTACGAGCACAACGAGTCTCAGCAATCCTAAGAAGTTCGTTAGTATCATTCATTCTGCAACTAAACTCTACGCATCAAGGGGCTGGGAGACAGCTCCAGGCACTGAGCCGTCCAGGCCAGTTGCCCTCGCGTTGCCCAGAGGGGCTCCCAGGCCCCTGAGTGTTGCTTGGGAACAGCCCTCACAACGCCTCCAAACGAAAGAAAAACCAAAGCGAAGAAAAGTAAAATTATTTTACCTGAAGTGGTAAAAACTGGGATTCGAATTTGAGTGAACTTCACTTTTTTGGGGTGGAGAGAGGGTGGGGATGGGGCGGGGAACCTGTCAAGCAGCTCAAGAGGTGCAGGGATACTCCTGGTTGGCACCTGAGAGCCAGGGCCGAGACTGTGGGGTACCAGGGCCCGTGGCGCTGGGGTCCACCTGGACCACTGCAACAGTGTTTCGGGGCCTCTCAGGGTGCATCTGGTAATGCTCAGGGGACCAGGCACTGCCAGGAAAGGAACGTAGGTCGGCGCGCACCAGGCATACACTCCAACTGATGTACTCTTTTCCAGGCTCCACCTCACAGTCTAAACTCACTCCTAACATCTGCTCTGCTATTGTGAAAACGCAAAATATTTCCTATCAAAGCGTGTTGTAAACACTGGGTAACTATAAGCTTATAATGAATCACGTTATACTGTCTTTATACCTGCATCTAAAAACACAACTTCAACTTTGTGAATTGTTCTATGGGGGGAAATAAAACATACAGGCAGAGACACAATTGAGATTTCCTTGTTCAAATCCTGACTCTGTCTACATTAAAAAAAGACATGCAGGGGGGCTGGAGTGATAGCATAGCAGTAGGGCATTTGCTTTGCATACAGCCGACCCAGGTTCGATTCCCAGCATCCCATATGATCCCCTGAGCACTGCCAGGAGTAATTCCTGAGTGCAGAGCCAGGAGTATCCCTTGTGCATCGCCAGGTATGACCCAAAAACAACAACAAAAAGACATGCAGAGGCTGATGACCACCTAGCTAGCAAGCGAGTGCACTTTCCCCTTGGTTAGCTCTCCTTGATTATAAGTGTTGCCTGGCCATTTGACTCTTGTTAAGTGCTTTAATGAAAGTTTTTAACTTCTGTTATGGGCCACACCCAGCAACGCTCAGGGCTTACTCCT
Organism: Sorex araneus; assembly: GCF_027595985.1. Classification (NCBI taxonomy): domain Eukaryota; kingdom Metazoa; phylum Chordata; class Mammalia; order Eulipotyphla; family Soricidae; genus Sorex; species Sorex araneus. The sequence goes on from NC_073305.1 coordinate 12,938,276, forward strand.
GACTCTGGGCTCAGGGATCACTCCTGATCACTCCTGGCAGGCCTGGGGAACCATATAGGTTGCTGGGGATTGAATCCAGCTTGACAGCAAGCAAGGCAAGTGCCCTACCCTCTGCACTACTGCTCCAGCCCTAAAACTTTTTTTCAAATATTAAATGTCTTGAGAGGGGAAAAAAAAAAAAACACTAGGAAAATGTTAAATCTAGAGACTTGGCAGTTTAAAATAAGCATTTTATTAAATCCAGATGATATTCTGGTCATGATTTAAATGCTTACTATGGTTACTTTCTGTGGCAGTTGGTTGTCAGGTTGGTACTATTTCTGGGGGAAAAAAAAAGTTTTCAAACGGTAAGAAGTACCCCATAGGCAAACACAAAGGCCTGAAAAAGAATAAAGACCCAGAGTGTCATAGCATCTCACATTCTTTCTATTCAGAGGCACTGAAAAATAATAGGTAATATTAAAAACAGACTACCAGACTGTATTAAAAACAAGCAAGCTATTTAGAGATTTTGAAAATACTTTCCATTTGGAATTCTGAGGACTTTTGCCTTATAAAAGTATCATACCATCTAGACAAAACAAAGTAAAATAAAAGTAACTTATAATTATGCTACTCAGGGATAACTGTCATCAACATGTTGATAAAGATCCATCTATTCACATCGGTACTTTTTTCAAATACCAAGAGGGAATTTAAATCGTTCTTCTGCTTAAACTTTTCAACATATATCAACATCTTCAAATAGCAACATAAAGCTTCCTTCAGAATATAGCACTGCACTGTAGCACTGTCATCCCGTTGTTCATCAATTTGCTCAAGTGGGCACCAGTAACATCTCCACTGTGAGACTTCTTGTTACTGTTTTTGGCATATCGAATATGCCACGGGGAGCTTGCCAGGCTCTGCCATGCGGGTGGGATACTCTCAGTAGCTTGCTGGGCTCTCCACGAGGGACAGAGGACTCGAACCCGGGTTGGCCACGTGGAAGGCAAATGCCCTACTCGCTGTGCAAACCCCCACACTCCCTGTCCCTGCACCAGTGCCCCATCAGCAGGGGGTATAACACACCCGTGCCAGCAGGTACGGATTCGCAGGTCTGGCTAGCTCTGTGCTAGGAAAGGGCTGTTTTTGTACCCACATCTGCCCAAGACAAGCCTGGACCCTGCCCATCCACGCCTTGTCATGTTTATTTCTTCCTGATGCCTATCATCAAGGCCTAACGAGTACCTTCACAATATAAAGCTTAATATTCTATTCAATGGAATTCTCCAGTCTATTTGTGTTAGACTGTTTCTTCGTGAGCCACAGAGAAGGGCAATAAGGCTGAGTGGTCTTTCAAGGGTCATTTTGGGAAGACGGAACAAGAAAGGGAGCTAGCAACAAAGAGAAAAGAAACAACATGCACACAAGCATGTGTATACGCTTTAAGGAACCGACTCCTCATCTGAATGATTACAGCGTATATGACATGGCTATATAGAAGGCACTGGGTCTGCCGACTCCACTGAGGAAACTTGGTTCCAAGTGCAGGCCCTTGCCCTGTCCCCTGGATAGTAAGAATGATGACTTCACAGCGAAGAAACACGCTGAAGCCAGTTAATTGACCTCTGCAAAGATTAGACTTGGAGAGCTGGCATCAATACTAATCCACACTAACAAAATTTCTTGGTTGAGAACATTTCAATGTTTAGATTTCTTCTCAACACTGCGACCTTCCTCTACTATCTGTTCCTTTGGAGGCCACACCTGATGGTGCTCAGGGGATGATATGAGGTGTTAGAGATTTTCAACTGGGGTAGGTGGAACGCCAGGCCAGTGCCTTAACCCCTGTACTCCACCTCCCTGGGCTGCCTCTGCTGTTTTCAAGGCTCTTGCAGTACTCCGCCCCAGGCTACCTCTAAAGCCCTTACCTCGGTAGCGCTGATCACAGCAAGTTTTCTAGCAATATACGGTGTCAGCATTCCAGCTATACTTTTCCTTATGGTTGGGTTTTCTGGGGTTGCTTGTTCTTCAGAGAGATAACCACCGAGGCGACTGAGAGCATGAACACTCAGTTTGGCAAGACTGTTGGCTACTTCCTGTTACAAAAATAAACAAATACATAAGTAAGTAAAAGTGGGTCTGTTACTCAACAGATACCCTCGTGGTGTCTAAAACAGACTTAAGCAGCAGCAGGCACTCCAACAAAACAGGATTTCAGGTAGCATCATTCTATTCCCCCGGAAGAAGTTTATTTCAGGGTCACCTGGGGGCCTTGGACATCTGGGGCTTTGTCTCAAGAGTCACTGTAGCTTTAATTTTGAGGTCAAATACATCTGTAAAAGAGTGTGGGCGTTACCTGCTGGTTGGTTTCTTCGCTTTTCTGAATGCCACTCTCTTCTAGCGTGTAGTCGTAATTAAACAGATAACCCAGCAGATGCCACAAAATCCCAGCCTGAAATAAGTGCGTCTGCAGCCAAAAGTCCACCGCAAAAGAACTGACACATTCTACCCCGAGGGCGGCTACTCGTGGAATGCCCTGAGACAGAAGAATGGAATAATCACAGGGTGAGAAAAACGTTCCCAGGAGAAAGGGGCTTCAAAATATATCCTGCTAACTATCTTACTGTGCATTTTCCAGTCTAGTTTACATCAGCCCCTCTGTACTTTAATGCCTAAAATAAAGAGACCCTGTAAAACTTACAGACTAAACTGCCTTTTTGTTCAGAGCCAGTGTTCAAAGATATGGGTTTTCTTCTCCACTTTTTGTATTTTTAAGAACAGTGATAAGGCATTACTAACACCTTACATGGTAGTGGCCCTACGTGCTCCAATACTTAGAGCTAGGGTATGAATTTACTTCTCTATAGTCATTTTATATTCTCAATAAATACATATAATGACATCTAGTAAATGAAGTTGAGGAGACACTTTTATCAGATTCCTTCTTTTTTGTTTTTTAGCCATATGTGCTCAGGGATTACTCTTGGCAGGGCCTGGGGGACCATGTGGGGTGACAGGGCTCAAAGCCGAGTTGGCCACGGGCAAGGCATGCCCTCTACCTGTGTACTATCTCCCTGGGCCCAGGTTCCTTATTTCTTGGTCACCTACTCCAAGATCACTGAAATCCTGTTCTATTCCAACTCAACTCTCCATGTCTGGTTCCCTAAGAAATTTTTCTTCTTCTACTCATGCATCACATTTGGCCGTAATCAACTCCACTCGGCAACTGGGACAAGTAGGGAACACTGGGATCACTAAAGCCTTTCCCACCGGGTTTGACCTGGCTTTAAGTTTCAGATTTCACAGCTCCCCACTTTCACCAGACTGGTCTAATTTCACCTTTTCTCTTTACCTCCTGCCTCCTTTCTATGGTTCCAATGAGACCCACTTCCCTTCGCTATGTCACTATGGTCCAACACTTTGTGGGTTAGCCTAGGAACTCAAGCTTGTCGATAATTTTCTTGAAAAATGCTTTTGGAGATATTGAATTATCTACCTAAAAATAATTTTGGGAACCAACTCAGACTGGCTCCCTTGACAGGCAAACCCACTGCTGATTATATCCCAAAAGTGCAAGAGATAAACTTTTACCTTGCCAAAATATAGAACCCGACAGAGATCCTTGATGATGTCAGGCATTTCTGTGATTTTCTCTCGGCATTCTTCAAACTGAGCAGCTACACTGTAGCATTTGCTTATGTGCCCACACACCTGCAGACAACATATGGGGAGAGATTCCAAAAAAAGCACAGTTACAAATGCATTCTTTCTGAAGGCTGCCAGAAACAAAGCCATCTGAGACTCGTGGATATTTACTGACATAGCAATGCTTCAAACTTCAACAGAATATGGATCTTTTAGTGCCATATCACCAGTTTTCTGGTTAAACCTTTGAGTAGAAAATGGCTGACCAGCCACGGCTGCCACAGCATACGTGCCAAATTGACCCTGGGCACCTGGTCCTATATTTTCTTTCAAATGGCGTCATGGGCTCTCACAAACAGAGCTCAGGAGGCCCAAGAGTCCAGAGTCCATCCTAGCCAAAGGTACCTGGCTCAGTGCGAGGCCCTGAGGACATGGGGGTCAGGGTATCACCCAGGCCACTCCCATAGGGCTCAGGGATCTCCATGTTTGGGGGACCATGTGGTGGCAGGGATTAAACCAGGATCAATAGGAAGCTTTTATATTTTTATAGTGTTGGAAAGAAAAACAAACATGCAGCATAGGCTATGTGTAGCTTGAAAGCCTCAAAATATTTTTTTTAGTCTGTTATTAAAAAGACTGCCGGGGGCCAGAAAGACAGTACAGCAGGGAGGTCGCTTGCGTTGCCCACGGCCGACCTGGGCTCAATCCCCAGCACCACAAGAGCAGAGCCAGCAGTAAGCCTTGAGCAGACAGGTGTGCCCCCCAAAAATCAAAAGCAAAAATACGTTTGCCTTTCTCTGGGATTAATATATTTTTGTCCAGTGTTACCAGGATTCTATTCCTATACTTCAAAATAGAGGAAGAAACAGAAAAGCCTGCATTCGGCAGTCTAATTGCTTACAATTCTCTGGCATAAGCAATGGGTCACTCAGAAGATGCATCCTAGGGGCTGGGGCTATAGCTAAGGTGCCAGAGAACATGCCTCGTGTGGCCACGGTGCTGGGTTTGACGCTGGGCACTAAAGGGCCCCTGCACACCACCAAGTGCATCTCCCATAAAAACACACAAATGAAATGTATGTTCTACACTCATCTTCAGGGATGACTGTAGAATTTTCCTTCAAAGAACTCAATATTCCTGACTTTAACAGAAAATATCGCAAAGAAAATACTGTGAGTGATGAGAGAGGTAGAGATGGACACTGGGGAAGGAACTGGATTATAAAAATGAACAGCAAGATAACATACTCATGCAACTGGGTGTCGGGTGGAAAGGGTTCATTAAACTAGTTTGGATTTTAAGGGAGGGGGGCAAATGATGACAAGTGTTGGAGCAATGGTTCCTGGGAAAGTGATGTACAGACTGGTAGCATCATCGTCATCTTACAACTCACTAGCAAAGCACATCCTAAGGCCAGAGAATTCAGCACTAGGGAAGGAGGGTGACGAGAGAGGCTGTGGGGGGAAACGGCGAGGCTTACCCACAATTTCCAAGCCCTCCCAGTGATGCTCTTGGATGCCCCAGTCTATACAAATGGCACCGCCAGGAGTGAATCCTGAGTGCAACAGGTGCGGCCCCCAAACCTAAAAAGCTCCTGGTCTTGTGAAACTTGCTTGGAATCCTGTTTAATCCTCACCTGTACTGACATGTCACTTGGCTTACTAGAACGGTTCAAGACAGCCACACAACGACTGAAAGCCTCTTGAAGGACCTGCAGGGAAAGAAGCCCATCCATTAACCACTCTGATTAGAAATTAAAGCCTTTCCTGGAAGGAGTCAAAGTAAAATATTAAATATTTCCTAAAGGTTATACAGTTGTTTGCTCAATTGATATTTATTAAATAACAAAGAACTGCCAATAAACTACTCTGTATGTGATACAACTTTGAATCTAGTACTCTTCGATTCATCTTAAGAAATCAAACGTCTTTCTACCTTTCATTTTAGATCTAGAATATAGAGAGTATTTACCTGTTGAAACAAAGAATCTGAAAACTGTATTTGTAATGGGTGACATCTCTACTGCCATGTGTCATACAAAGAAGACTACACAAATTGACGACAAAATATACAAAGCAACCCAGGTTACCTCTATCCCATTCTCTCTTCTAAGCTCTTCTGCATTAAGGGCAGAGCAGTTGACAGTATGAAAAGCCAGCTCTGCGGCAGCCGGTAACAATGGTGATTCTTTTGAAAACAGGAGGTCATCTGAAGTTTCCATTGTTATAGTCCTAATCAGCATGGGATATCCCGCATATTTATAAGGCTGCAAATCTGAAGGAAAAAAAGGAAGGTTAGAAGATAAAATATAACAGAAGAAAAGCTGTTCATACCACAGTTATAAGTTCATTTGATATTTTGTTCAATTATACTGCTTTTGATAAAACATTCAAATGATACTGAATGTTTTTTACCAATGATAAAATATTCAACACTTAACTGTCTCCCAATTCTAGTCTACACAGCAGTAGGGCGTTCGCCTTTTACGTGGCCGACCCGTGTTCGATTCCTCCGCCCCTCTCGGAGAGCCCGGCAAGCTACCGAGAGTATCGTGCCTGCACGGCAGAGCCTGGCAAGCTACCCGTGGCGTATTGGATATGCCAAAGACAGTAACAGTAAGTCTCTCAATGAGAGACGTTACTGGTGCCCACTCGAACAAATCGATGAGCAACGGGATGACAGTGACAGTAACAGTATAGATCTTTTAGATTCTTTCTTTCCTAGCAAATCTGTTAATTTCTTTTCTTCTACTTTGCTTTAATGATTGCACCTAGCAGTGCCTGAGGGCTGCTCCTGGTTCAGGGTCACTCTTGGTGGGCTACAAAGTACCCGGGAACAACCCAGTGAGGAGACTGAGCCAGGGTCAGCCCTAACGGGACAAGAGCTTTGATCCCTGTGCTATCACTCTAGCCCATCAGCTGATTTCTTTAAAATATTTCTACTAAAATATTTCTACTAGAAAAATACGTACTTTCAAGTAGATTAAGTGAATGTAGTGCAGTGTTTTGATTCTCTGTAGCACATCAACTTTGTATGCTGTGTGTAGGTAATTACAATTTTCACTTGATCACAAACAGCAGAACACAGCCATTATTTAGAGACTGTATTAATGCTCATGATATTATCCCCATTTTTAAAGAAAAGGAACTGTAGGAGCCATAGAAATAACACAGAAGGAAAGACAGAAATAATAACAATACACCCAGAACCTCTTGGCCCCTGGCACCACAAATAGTCCCCTGGGCCCTTGATCACTGAGTACAGAGCCAGGAAGAAGGGCACTAGCAGGTATAACCTCAAAACCAAACAAACAAGAAAAGGAAGCGTGAGACGTTTCATTGAAAGTGAAAATTCTATTATGCTTTTTGGAAAATAAGTGTGGCGTTTTATCATACCTTACTGTAAAATGAATGTTCAGAAATAAAGAGTGTAATTTTTTACTAAGTAGGCAAAAAGAAACAATTTGTTAACTATAATTAGCTAACTCTACATTTCAATAAGCAAATTTGAAAGTAAAAGCTAAAATGTACAAGTACCCTCTTGTTCAACTTAAAAAAAAAACTTATTAGACAGAAACATGCAAGTTTATTGGTTTCAACATGATAAGAAGATAAGAAAAAAGGCATTTATTTTTAAGTCCTATCACATCAGCACCCTTAAGAAATTATTGGGTATAAACTTCCTTAAGGATGCACCCTGAAAAAACATTGAGTATTAATAGCACGAAGTTTGAAAAGACTTCTTGAATCTCATACTAATTATTGGTAAATGGCATAAAACTACAGATATTAGAAATGTATTCTGTTCAATATATTAAAAAAAATCAATAAATTACTATTCTCATCAGTGACCAAACTGGTAGCTTCCCACAACTACAGTCACTTGTCTTTAATTACCAACATTCCACATGTTAGCTGATCTCTAACTACTCTTCAGTTTCACTCAACATCATCCTTCGGAGCAGATGGGTGTTTGAACTACTGAGAACAACATCAAATGATTCTTAAATTCTAGATTCATCCATTTTCGACCTCTCGTTTAATGTTTGCTGCTAAATGGTTAACCACAAAAGCTGTTCCACAGAATGGAAATGTCTTTAGTAGGAATAAGGAAACTTTGTAAGAAATGAGAAATATTAAAAAACATACCTAAGATGTGGAAGGTTATAAAACAATTATTCTGAGGCCAGAATAACAGCAGAGCAGGTAGGGAGAGTTTGCTTGCATACGGCTGACCTGGCGTGATTCCCATACCCTATGGTTCTCGAAGCCCCACCAGGAGTGGGCCCTGAGTACAGAGCCAGGAGTAAGCTCTGTGCACTGCTGGTTTGGCCCCCGAAATTTTAAAATAAATAAAACAATTATTACCACCAGCCCCCACCATCCGGTACCAATGGTCTATATATATATTAAACCCCCAAATAAAATCCAATTATTTGGATTTTTTTAAACCTCCCAAAACAATCCAATTATTTGGATCTTCCTATTAAACAACAACAACAACAAAAACTCTTTTACTCTATCTGAAATAAAATTCCAAGAATTTTATGGAGTTAAGATTTCTAATTTTATTGTAGGGCCAGGGATTAAGCCCAGATCCTCACAAACGCAATACAGCCCTAACTCTGTACAGAACCAATTTAGCATGGTAGAAAGACAGAGGTAGGGTAAATCAGAAAACTGCACAGGTCTTACCTTCTTTGTGACGGTTGAAGAGGATGCTCTGTGTTTTCAGAATTAAAATTATATTCTCTGGATCTGGTCCGTCCACTAATTTTGCTGATTTGGTACATAAAAATTCATATGCTTTATTTACTTTTTCAAACATATCCTGTATGTAATCAAAGACAATTAACTTATAACTTGGAATATCTTAAATCACAACTTAGAACACAACCAGTTTGAATTTTGCCATGAACTTCTGTAGTTGCTTGTTGTATTATGGAATTCATTCCACTAGTAATCTACTTTGGAGGTATGTATTTCTCTGGTATAAATCTAGTTCTACATTTACACATAGCTGGCATATGTTTAAAGTGAACTTCCCCCGTAAAAGACTATTCTTCAGTAATGTACTGAAAAACAAAATTGGGGAGGGGAGTACTAGGGCCAAGCTGGCTGTGCTCAAGGCTTACACCTGGTTCTGTGCTTGGGGTACCACACGTGGTGCTGAGATTTGAACAGTGGCTGGCAGTATGCAAGGCAAGTGCCTTACCTACTGTACTATTTCTCTGGCTCCAGAAAAATGTTTCTTTTCCTGGCTTACACCAACTGTACAATGTTAAATTAACATACTCTAGAAATAGTTGGAGTTATTAAAAAATTATAATCAGAGTTACTGCTGAATACTATGATGGGCGTTAGACTACACTTACTACATTATCTCGTGCAGCACTTAGACAGCCATGCAAATTATAGTCATTTTATAGATGCCGTTACATTACTTGCCCAAGGTTCCTTAAAGCATAAGCTCTAAGTGACAAAATTAAGATTCACACTCAGGCCTGACACCTAAATTCATGCTCTTAAATGAGTACACTATTCTATATTCCTCAGTGTGATAGTTCCTCTATGTGACAGTTCTTCTTTGAGGCAGGGAGCGGGGAGAGGAGAAGGGTCACATCTGACAGTGTCCAGGGAGAGGCTACACCTGACTCCTTGCTCAGGGGTCACCCCTTGGAAGTGCCCAAGGGATCATATGTGGTACTGGGGTTCAAAGTAGGGACAAACCCTATTTTAAGATTCTGTGGCAATACCATATTATTTCACTACTATAGTTTTCTAGGTTACTTTAATATCTGAACAGGTTAAGTTCAGCAATTTAATGCTGATTTCAAAATTTCTTCCTATCTAATTATTCTTTCTTCCAGATGAATTTAGATTACTCTGAATTTCTCAAAAACACTGCAGATTTTTGGTTGTTTTCTTTAATTAAAGCTGCCTTAAACAGATAAAAGTGGCATCTCTTCAATGCCAAGTCTTCCCATTTGAGAACACTGTCTGTCTCCAGAAAAAGATGACCATGAAGTCAGTGGAGAATGCTTCAAGTTTCTAGCCCCAGACTTATTGTCTGATTTCACCTTTTATGAACCTTCATTGGAAATTTTGTGGACAAAGCAAGACCAGCTAATGCTGGCAGTAACTCTTGGCCTTTGATTGCATAACTTAAGATTACTAAGTATCATGTGGTGAGGGATGAGGATGGGAGGGACTGGGGAGAGTCTAGGAGATGACATAAGGGGTCAGAGAGAGAGAGCGAGTAGGTGCTTAAGGTGCTTGCCTCGCATGCAGCTGACCTTTGGTCCCTGGCACTGCAATATGACCCCCAGAGCACTACCAGGACTGGTCACTGAGCACAGAGCCCAAAGCAATCCCTGAGCACAGCTTGGAATGGCTTCAAAAAAAAGGAAAAAAAGGAAGTGACATAAGGACAGTGGTGGAGAGTTTGGGACGCTTTAGAAATGCTATAAGCACTGTAACTAGTACACCAATACCAATAAAAGTTAAAACTATTGTAACCTTTATTGTAGCTGTATAAAAAAAATACATAAATGTTTCTAACTTGCAAAATTGGGTATCTTTAGATAAAATATTACCCAAAATGTGGATAGCAACAGCACAATCTACAAACGTTCACCTATATTCCCAACTCTGTTACTCGTGTGACTGCCCATCAGAGCTAATTTTCAAATAGGCATGTAAGAAGCACAGAATGCCTGGATTAGTCACAGAACGGTTCTTGTGATAAACCAAACAAGGACGATTCATTCAGGAAACAGGTATGTAAGTACAAGGTGAACACAAACTGGGTATAATATGTAACAATGACTACAAAGAGGGGGACTGCATTGTTCATTCCAGACGAAACAGGAAACCGAGCAATAGGAAACCAACGCTAGAGCCCCAGTTTCAGATGCCATACATACCCTTCCTTCTGGGTTCTTATCAGGGTGGTACTTCTGTGCCATTCTGAAGTAAGCTTTCCTAATCTTGCTCTCATCATGCCTGTTAGACAGGAAAACTACTTTGGTAATACAGTACAGGACAAGACAAAGGTTACAATCCCATTCTACAATACCTACTGATGTTTCGGGATCTCTGCTTTCATTATGTAGTCATACATGAGGCATCGAGTTAAATGCAATGCCATGTAAATAAAATACTTCCTGCATGTTATTTTTATAGCTGAAAGAGAAAGCCTAAAAATTTTCCTATAAAAAGCTTGTTATTTCAAACTGCAAAATCTTAGTTGGTGTCTGAAGAAGTGAAAATGTGCCCAATATTGGTTTTCAAAGTATTACTTCAAACTCTAAATTATCTGAACTATTAGTCTTGACCAAAAACAAAGTCTAAGTTCACTTAATACTTTTTCATTTTTTTTGTTTTGGGGTTTAATTTTAGGTTTTTGCTACATCTGGCAATGTCCAGGGGTTATTTCTGGCTCTGCATGCAGGAATTACTCCTGATAGTGCTTGGGGAACCATACTGGATGCCAGGAATTGAACCGGGATCAGCTGTGTGCAAGGGAAATGCCCTTCCCACCGTACTATCACTCAGCCCCATCACTCTATACTTTAAGTGCCTTTGCTACCAGGGTCACCCCTCAGGTCCTATGGTGCTGGATCAACACGGGGTTCACACAAGCTAGGCATGTGCTCTACCTCTTGAGCTATCTCCCCGGCCCCCACCATTTTCCTGTGATACAACTACTATGAAGGGTCACGGGTACATTAATATTGTAAATCTATATACTTGATGATACCCTGTCACCCAGTATATTAGACATATCGCTATGAAATCTCCTACATGGACCAAAAGCTGCAAGAGGAAGAGGGAAGATGAGTATCTGAGGGATTACCGTGTGTCAGTGAGGCTAGGTACTCAACTGACTGTACTGGCCAGACAAGGAATGAAATACTGAACGAGCAATCAAAGAAAACCACCTGGACTCAGCATCGTATGGTTTTTGTCGCAGGGGCACATAGCACAGTAAAGGTTAACATTCAAGTGGATTTCATTACTTAGCTTTTGCTATCAAGACTCTCAGGCAAGAGGGACATTTACTATTAGAAAACTGAAACCACTCACGGCCCCTGTCCTTGAGGGAGATGAAGTACTTCGTAGGCTTCGTCTATGGACATCATAGGGGGCTTCTTCTCTACTTCCTTCTTCCAGGCGTCCAGGGTGTCTTTCAGAAGCTTCACCTTCAAGATAGATGGTTACAATTCATACCTACTATAGCCACACTTTCAGAATACAGCTTTTAAATGATAGAATTCTAACACCTATAAAAAATGACATTTCTGGCATATGCCATTAAGAGTTTTCTGGAATCCAAATAGCCCATTCTGGCTCCTTTGAATTGAATAATTAGGTGACACGGTGTTTGGTGTTTTTGTTATGGGGCTTTATTTTTCTTTTTCATAAATGATATTTTTTATTCTGCTAATTTTGGTCCTATTCTTGGTTTTTTTGGGATGTGTGTGTGTGTGTGTATATATATGTGTGTGTGTATACACACACACACATACATACATACATACCTCTCAGAGAGCCCGGCAAGCTACCGAGAGTATCCCACCTGCATGGGCAGAGCCTGGCAAGGTACCCATGGCGTATGTAATATGCCAAAAACAGTAACAATAGGTCTCATTCCCCTGACCCTGAAAAAGCCTCCAATCGTCAGGAAAGACGAGTAAGGAGAGGCTGCTAAAATCTCAGGGCTGGGAGGAATAGAGACATTACTGGTGCCTGCTCGAGTAAATCGACGAACAATGGAATGACAGCGATGACAGTGACACAGTGAGGGTGTGGGGTTGGACCACACAGAGCAGTCAGCAGTGCTTGGGGTCACTCCTGACAGTGCTCAGAGGATTATACAGTACTCTGGATGGATTGAAAGAGGGTTGGCCACAGCAAATAAAGTACCTTAATCCTATACTGTCTCTCTAGCCCTCTATTCTTTTGTTTTGGGACCACACTTGGCAGTGCTCAGGGCTTATTCCTGGCTCTGTGTTCAGGGACCTCTCCTGGTGGTGCTCAGGGGACCATAAGTAGTTCCTGGGACTGAACCCCTGATGAGCCGTATACAAGGCAAGCGCCTTAACCTGCATTATCTCCCTAGCCCTCTATTCTTAATTGTGAAAGAGACATGAAATACCTCCAAATGAGTAGCAAACAAATGACACTCTATAGTAATAAAATACCCATTATGTTTTACCAAGCTTCTTAAGATGACTAAACATATCTGCTGACAATTTGTGTTCAAAGGAACAGTGAGCACAGAAACCCTGGATAGCAGTGATGAGAGTTAATACAGACCTAAGTCCAGATGCCTAGGAAGTCAGTCCTTGGCAGATTAGAGCACAGCACACCTAATTCTTTTAAAACATTTCAAATCACAGAACGAGGTTCTTAAATAGATGCATTTCCCAGTTAATAAATGATGTGGGAGGGGCTGGAGCGATAGTACAGCGGGTAGGGCATTTGCTTTGCATGCGGCCAACCTGGGTTTGATTCCCAGCATCTCATATGGTCCCCTAAGCACCGCCAGGAGTAATTCCTGAGTGCAAAGCCAGGAGTAACCCCTGTGCATAGCCGGGTGTGACCCAAAAAGCAATAAATATAAATAAGTAAATAAATGATGCTGGAATCAAATCATGATCTGGCTTTTCTACCTAGTCAATTTCAGAACAAGTAGCCAAGTTGGCCTCCATTTAGCTGTAATACTGTAAAGAGGCTGTGCTTGGTGGTACAAATGGCAGCCGCTCTGATGTCAAGATAATGGTATAATTATTACTGTAGTAATAGACTAGCTGCGGTCTCTAGACCAACTTTATTGCAGACTTGTAGCAGACAAGGGCTCAAGTTGAATGGGTCAGTCCCAAGTACACGGTGGACAGGCACAGTAGATTTTTTGTTTTGTTTTGTTTTGTTTTTTGGGTTATACCTGGCGATGCACAGGGGTCTGGCTCACGCACTCACGTATTACTCCTGGCAGTACTCGGGGGACCATATGGGAAGCTGGGAATCTAACCTGGGTCAGCTGTATGCAAGGTAAATGCCCTACCCACTGTGCTATCGCTCCAGCCTTTCAGTAGATACTTTCATATGAATGAGGTGACATTTAGTCTTTCCTCTCTCTCTCTTTCACTCTTTCTCTATATATGTACATATATATAATACATACATATATATATATATGTCATGAGTGATGCTGTCTTAATGAAATCTCATGCAACTTCCCTAATCACTGTGAGACAGCAGCTATCAGTATTTCGAGTAATCTTAGAAAGTCAAGCAATTCAGCTCTATAGCGCTGCTAATGGCCAAACCAAGACTCAAAACCCAGCTTCCTAATTCCAACATGTGTGAGCCTACCTAGCTGATATAAAATAACTTTACCATTCATAATTGGATACTGTGATAAATGCAATCAAGCTGGCTTTCTTTTTTTCCTCACAGTATTTAAGCTCGAAGTACTCCTGAGAAACTTATCTTCCAGTTAGAATTCGCCCACACATAGTGCTCGCCCTTGTGGCACAGGCTCAGGTACAGGGCAATACTGCAGAACGCTACTGTCCTCACAGAGGGGAGTGGGCAGAGGCTCCCGCTGCCATGACTGGGCACACACCTGGCTGCAGTGCTCGTGAGGTGCCAAGGGGAATGAGGAGGTGACACTACAGGCCTCACAAACTTTACTTGTGCTCTAGCAAGGACTGTAACTGTTGCCAGGGGTCACACGCTCGGTCGAGATACGCTCAGCGATACTTGCACGCAGCTGGCTGTAGTGTGCCAAGATGGTACTCTGCCGTGGTGCCAGAGATTTCTCCCGGCATGTGAGGAAGTGCTGGGGAGGGAACTCGTGGTCTTCTGCCTGTCAGATATGCGCTCGACCACGGAGCTGTCCCCAGACCGCAGGAGAGCCTATTTCTCTGGGAGAAGGAGGCACGAACCCGTCTGTTGACTTACTGGATCTTTAATTGGCCAGTCTGGAAACCGGAGTGTATCACAAAGTTGTTTGAGGTAATAAATATTACAAAACAGTTCATTTTCTAGCTGTGGATAGTTGATGACTGGGATTGGACAGTAGTGATAAAGTGCTCTTGTGTTACTCTGAAGACGAGGCGTGAAATCAGCGAGATGGGCAGCAATCTTCTCTATCATTAGGCGCCTACAATGATAAAAGTCTTTCAGCATTAGTGAAAGGTTTGCTTAAGGCCAACAAAAAGGATGAGTGGTAATCATGCAATATAATCACATGGCTCTTCCTTAGAGTCACTCAATTTCCTAGAATAAAAGAGCTTATAAGGATGCTACCTGGGATATGCTAAACTCACTGTGTAAAGTCTCAATGGGCAGCAGCTTATTGGTAACAGTTACCTATACACAAGATCAAAGAAAAAAGGCTGGTGTTTCCAGTCTTCCTGCTGAGAAACGAGTCACTGGCAGGTCAGCCGGGAGAGTCCACATGAGTGTGGACAGGAAACTGCTGTCAGCGAGCACACGGCATGCTACTTATCTTACTAAACCTCCGCACTCTGAGGGCTGATCCTCATCTAAGCCAAACCTCGACTGTATCACTGTACAGAAACTGTATCTTTTAGAGGGAAAACTCATATTGACCCATCTCAGGGTCAAAAAACCAGAGAAAAAAATGAAACACACTCATTTGTATTCCCTAAATTTGTTAACAATAAAAAGTATTCTCTCATGCCTTTGGCAGGAGTACAGGTCAAGCATCTGCTCCAACACTGAGATGCCACATAACCAGCAGGTGGCAGTGCGGGTGTGAAGGCAGGTAAAAGCCGTATGTATCTCCATTCAGAGGGCCACTGCCATCGGCCACAAGCACACAGTCCCACGCCAGAACAAGGAGCCTGTTTCCAGACAGCGCCTGAGCTGAGGATGGCGCTGCCCCCAGTCTCTTCTGGGTTTCCGAAGGCTTTGCCAGGGCATCCCCTACAAACAAAGGCTGAGGACCAGCTTGAAATCAAAATGCGCTGGCTAGGAAGTCCTCATTCTGTAAGGAACTTGAAGTTGGTGGAGCACAGCTCTAAGCACCCCAGGCGTGTGTCTTGGGTCTATCTTGATCTTTATTACCCGACCACACTGGATGGTTCTTCCAGCTGCTCTCAGCAGCGTCTGGGGCACCCTGTTCTAAGGACTGAATCCGCCCTTCCTGCACGCCAACTAGAGTACCCTCTGAGCTACCTCTCCAGCCCCACCCCAGTACATCCTTTACGTATTATTTTACTGCTTAAAGTTGAGCGGTTCTATGGGCTGACTTCAGAGGGATGGGCGGTAACAGCTTTACCCACAGGGCCGGAAAGATAGCAGAGGGGTTGAGGCACTTGCCATGCATGTGGCCAACTCTGTGGTTCGATGCCCTGCATTACAAATGGCCCTCCAAGCCCCTCCAGGAGAGATCTCTGAGCACAGAGCCAGGAATAAGCCCTGAACACAGCTGAGTGTGACACCTACCTCCAGCCCCTGCCCAAAGCTTTATCCTTACATAATGTCCTATTAAAGTAAGAGTAATTTTGTCAACCATAATAAAGTGTACTGACTTTTAAAACTCCCATTTGATTTGGTACTGAAAACTACTATGGCTTTAGATAAGAGAGCTAGAGAAACGTGTCTTTAGCAGAAGTTAAACCAGACCGAAACATGCAAATATTCTTAATATAAAATACAATCAACTGGTTATTTACCTCATTTCACTACTCCAGATTGCTTCCGGAGTATCAAATTCTCCTAGAAAAATCTCAGAAAACTTTTCAGGCTCATAATTTTCTAAGTAACAAACCATTGCTTCTGGTAGAATGTGTCCAAGTATACTTCTCTGGAAAATATCTTGTCCTTTTGTCTTTAAAACAAAATAAGAAAAAGTCAGAAACACTAAAAACATCTTTCAATTTTCTAAGTTAATATTCTCTAGGATTAGAAATCTTTCAAAAGCAACAGTTTATATAACATATGTATGTATATCTATCTATGCCATTTATTTTGGGGTTGGTCATACCCACCAGTGCTTGGTGGACAAGCAACGCTGAGGATGGAATGTGGGATAACCACATTCAAGCCGTAGGCTCTTGGCCTCTGAGTCACCTCCCTGCCCAGAGGCAAAGTTTTAAATTTTTCCAATTTTCTCACTTTCAATTTGTATCACTTTGTGTAAATGTCCCAGTCATGGGCATCCTTTCAAAGTGAGACTCTACAGCCTCACTGCCTGCTCTACAGCCAAGCTTCTTCAACTATCAATGCGATCCACCCGGGGTCACTTGACTGAAATCGGGAGCTGTGAAAAATTGGGCAATGACAAAAGGTTTCTGAAGGTGCAATGACCAAAAACTAACTGGAAGTCAAATGTGTCATGAACTGGTTGCTCTTGGCAATGCTTGCTCACCTGCGTTGCATTTCTCGGGCAAAAAGAGTCGTAAGCAGAACAAGGTTAAGTCTTGTTCAATGAAACGTGTGATTTGAGGCCAGAGTGAGCACAAAGGGCTGGAGGACTCACCTGGAAGCCTAAGCCCCGAGTTGGAATACTCATCCCACCTAGCCTCGCCCTCCTCCGCCAGCACTGTGGACATGGGCACCTCTGGGCCCATAAGCACTGCCCTGCCAGGCCTGAGAATGGAACCCCCAGATTCTCTGGCCACTGGCTGGGCAATCTCCCCTCACCGCCGAAACGGAAACAATAGGAACCGAATGTTTTAACCTAGTGGCTCCTGTCAGTGTGGCACTGTGACAGTCCTTGGTGAGTCTCTTAAGCATGGTCTGGTTTTAGTTTACTGAGATCCCAGTAAAATCCGAAAAGCAATGTTACAAGAGAGGCGGAGTAAACTCTGAAACATCCCTCAATGATGTTTTCAAGAGTCTGGTCACGCGGACAGGGCTCTTTCTTTACTGGATTCCAACTTTCCTCCTCAGTAAAATCTGCAACAATACTTGAAGCCCTGAAAAATCAGGGGGTGAATGTAGTTGGTTCCGCAGCAGGCGACTACCCCTTGCATGTGGAAGGTTTTTGACTCAATCCCTAGCACTACCAATAAAGAACAGCTTCAAATTAGGAGCCTGAGATAGGGAGATGGCTTGGGGACGCCGAGTTTAATACTTGCCATCACATGGACCCCAAAGCACCATCAAGCCTAGCCCTGGAGGCCTTAGCACCCCTTGCTCCAAGAAGCACGGCACTGCCTGGTCCAAGCATTGAACTATACCGCTCAGTGGCCTAAGTATAGCTGGGAATGATGTCTACGCCCCCGGAACACTGCTAAGAAAGCTGGCCAAAACCCCAAATAAATCAGACCCTCAACAAATCATAACTTGAGATGTGGGGGAAAAAAAAAGAAAGAAAAAAAGAAAAAGGTTAGGATTTTACTGAATACTTAGCCAACTCTACAGTGCTCAAGTAAATAATGAATTATTTATTAAAATTACCAACTCAGGGCTGGGGAGGGAGCTCAGGGGGCCGGAGACCATCTCCCGTGATCGAGGCCTGAGTTCAATGCCCAGCACGGAGTGGTCCCCTGACCACCATACCAGAAGGAACCCCAGAGCTCTGAGCCCAGTTAGGTGTGGGCCCTCCAAAACAGAACAACAAATAAACTAAATTACCAGTCTAAATTTTACACCACCTGGGACATAGGTTATATTCACAGTACTAAGAGATTACAATTTGCACTTGTGATTTCTATATAGTTGCATGTGTTGCTTTTGGTTTGGGGGGTTACTTCCTGGATCTGTGCTCAGGGGGTCCAAGCGGAGCTGGGACTGAGCCTGGGCCCCCCTGTGTAAACCTGCACCTAGCTCTTTGAATTCTCTCCCGAACCCTGCAGTTTCAGTAAGAGGCTACTGGAAACCATCTATTTTCGTTTTAAAAATGCCAGTGAAGATTTCTATGTGCAAGTTACTACAAAAAAATGTAAAAAAAAAAAAACACACAAAGAAAAAAGAAGAATAAAACAATACCTGCCTGCAAGTGCTTATAATCTAATAAACACACACCTCTCAGGAAACTGGTGCCAAATTTCCTTGCCATATACTATTGTGGTATGCATTCAGGACTACTCTGGCTTACCTCCTCTGACTTGAAAGCCTGTTTGGTATGTGTATACTTCAAAAACCTAGAAAAAAGATAAATGAGTCCTTACATATAGGAATTGGCTTAGATACAATAGCTTTAGTTCTCTATAGATTAGATCTTTAATTTATAAAAGCCACCAAAAGTAACCAGTACATTCATATTCCTAAACAGTTTAATTTCAAACTAATGCAAGAATTTAAATTAACTAGAAAAATTAATCAGTTAACCAATTAGGGTTCTGTCATATTAAAAAATAAACTCAAAAAACTAAATGCAAAACTGCATGAGCAAATGAAGTTATACTGAATATGAGATGCAAATAAAATTATTTGTGAGATGGGGTAAAGGTAATTCTATATCAATTTCCCCTATTCTAACTTTTAATTGAATCAGAAATGTAATTAAATAACTTTTATAATTAAAAAATAAAAGAAACTATTACACACACACACACACACACACACACACACACACACATACCCAAGCAAGCAAATAATAAGAGTTCTTACCGAGCAACTGGAAGCACATTAGAACCTGTATACATCATGATAAAGAAAAATACTCCACTAAGATAGAGTCGAGGTAATTGTGGATTATCTTGCATGATATGATACAACAAAATAGCAACCTTCTCCACAAGGATAGGGTCAAAGGTCAGCAGGAGCTAAAGAAAGAAAGGGTTTTGTTACTGGACTGTTACGATACCATCCATCTTAGGTTTATGCATTTTATATGCTAAGGTTATAGTTTCTCACACTGTGTAATAAGTTATAAAAATAAACATATCCTGGATTCAGTTAACCTGTTTACTGCTCTCCAAAGTGTTGAAAAATGATTCATTTGAGGGCCAGAGATAAGGTAAGGGGGTGGGGGTTAAGGTACCGCTAGTCCTGGTTCGATCCTCAATACCACATGGTCCCCAAGGATTGCCTGGAGACCTGGGTAATCCCCGTCACTGCCGGGGGCCAGCAGCACCGCCTCCTCTGGCCCTGCACTGAACCAACAACCACGCTGGCCGAGAATCATCAGCGACGGCCCCAGAACCTCCAGGTCGCCTGAGATCCTCACCCCAGCCCACCATTTATTTTATATCTCTCAGCGTAGAGCAACGTGCTGAGGACTGATCAAAACATATTCAGAGAAAGCTCAAACAGCCTGAAGCTGCTCCATCTTGATTCCTGGGAAAAGTGCTTCTTGTGCATTCTCCTGACTGGACTTCTCTGGTAATGACAAAGGAAAAAGGTGGGGACAGATGGGACAGAACTGGGAGAGGGCGAGAGGGGTGGGGTACGGAAGGAATCCTGCTTTGGCCTAGCTTCAGATTCACTGAACTCACATAAGAGCCGAGCTGAGGGGCTGGAGAGGCACTACAGTGGGTAAACGCCTGCCGTGCACCGCAGCCAACCCAGATTTGATGCCGGCATCCCAGTGGTCCCCCGAACACCAAGCACTGTGAGGAGTGACTCCCGAGTGCAGAGCCAGGAGTACCCCTGAGCACCTCTGTGCCAACATCACTTTAAACAAAGAGATCTAGAACTAAAA
The DNA here is from genome assembly GCF_027595985.1 of Sorex araneus. Lineage (NCBI taxonomy): Eukaryota > Metazoa > Chordata > Mammalia > Eulipotyphla > Soricidae > Sorex > Sorex araneus. The sequence goes on from NC_073305.1 coordinate 12,958,535, forward strand.
ATACAGGCAGAGGGTAACTGAGTGCCACAGCATTTCAGAAAGTGCCAGAGGATCTAGTCTCTAGGAACCTGTGCTGTATAAGCACCGAGGGATCATATGGGGACCACTGGGCTGAGTCTGGACTAACGGCAAAGTGTCTCTGGACGGCCCAGGACTTGGGAGCACTTCTGGAGAGGTTCCCTTCCTTCCTGCCCCACGCGACAAACAGTAACACACAATTTCCCAACAAGGGCTGTGGTTCGGATTTTCACCCTGCTCTAACAAATACATGGAAATTAGCAGGTAAAAACCCTGAATATTTGAAATTGTGACCATAATGGGAAACTTTGTTTCAGTGCTATACTGAAATTCAGGAAGCTTAACTCCAAATGAGCAAAAAACGGAAAGGGACCTCAGTAGATCCTGCCTGATTCCAACTCAATGCCTTGGACCAGCAGCTTTTCATAAAAACATGCAACTGCAAAGTCAACTCTGAGGCAAAGACTGTAAAACTGTTGTGATCTGTTCCCTTTTCCTAGTGAAACTGTTTGATTTAGAAAATATGAGAGAGGAACGAATAGGAAGAGAAGAAAATGGGGGGCAGTGTAGACAGAGAGAAAGAAAGAGCCTATTCAGAATATCAACTCAGTTCAAGAGTAAAAGAACTAAGTGCAAACCCAGGTTCAGATATTTTGAAAATGGGACAGAGTACAATAAGAAACACACGGGCTCACAGTAGAATTCCACACAGAAACGAGTCCCCAGACACTGCTCCTCACTTGCTAATGTGAAGGTTTCTCACCTGAATAATATGGGGAAGGCAAGCATTATCCGACAGCAGTTTTTTCACTCTGGGTAAAGGCCGAATGATAGCATTATCTTGATCCCTAGAAAGAATTTCCTAAGGTCAACCTTTTTGTTCTATTTATTGAAATAAGTATGATCAGAGCATGACATTCTACATGAAGCATATTACCTTACTTTTTTGTTAATGAAGACTAAGCTCTCATACAGCTGGGAACATGATTAGGTATTGTGTCTTAAATCTATTTGGCTGATTAATATGACTTCATTTCCTTCCATAAGATTTCCTTGAAAAACAGTGCCCTAGAAGAGCCAAAGACTCTTATTTATTATTTAATTGATTAAACTTGGTGCTGTTCACCACACTGTCAGTGGATATTTTCCTCAAAGGGCTTATCAAACTTCGCCACTTCAAACTTTTAACTAGACTCTGTATTTTCCAAGTATACCCTTAAAGCTGCATTTCTTCTCAATACTGATTATATGGGTTTATGAACTGAATCTTAATGAAACCATTAAAACCTCCAGTATTATAAAATTGTGATAATTATTCAGTAATTCCCATCATAAAATATCTTTAGTATGTTAACAAAGCAAAATGATACAGGTGCCAGTATTTCACTGAGACTGAAAAGTTCCCCAAGCCAGAGTTACACGTATTACTAGAGAACCGATTTGCCTTCCCTAGCCAAGGAGGAGGTGGGACACGCTGTGATCTTAGCTTCATATACTTACAACCCAAGTGGTTAATCTTCGCATATATATGAAACTGGCACTCACCAATGTCTATAGACTGCAGTATACTCATTTCAAAATGCTCATACTGATCCACTGGAAATAACTTTGCTAGAGTATATAGATAGTCAGCCTCAATATTTTAATGCTATTTAAAGTTCCCTGGGGAAGTTGTTTTTAAGCTATTCTATCAATATAACAGGTAAAATTATTCCTCATATACATTTTAATAAGCTCCGAAATTCCTCCAGAACCACAAAGGGGGCAACTTGACTCTAAATCACCAAACTTAATCCGTGCCATTACTGAGAAACACCCGTGCACACGGAAGCAGGAGATAGCCCAGAGTCCTTGTTTACAATGGAAATACTCAACTGCATTTTACCTGCTTGGAAAATATCCACACATTGTGATCAGCATGTTCAGTATAAGGGTGGAAAGTTCCGTTTCATTTAGCACTGCCTGTCCAGTGGCTAACAGACACCACTTCAGCTGGGGGATTGACTGAAGTGGCTGCCATCCATCCATGCCTTGAGCCCAGCATATGGTTTCCGCAGTTAACTTCTTATTGGCCCACAATTTTTGCATCTAAATAAATGAAAAACTTCATTATTATAGACAAATCAAAATGGAAAAGTCTGTACAGAAAGTTTGGAACTTTTCAACAGGAACCCAAATTTGTCTAGTAATGTTAAAAAAAAAAAAACAACAACCACAAAAACAACAAAACAGAGAAAAACACACACAAATACCCAATCCAAACACTGGAAAGACACCAGAGACAGTGCATCAGGTAAGACACTCGGCGTACACACCACTCACCTGGGTGTGTACTCAGCCCACCACAAGTGCTATCTCAGAGCAAAGCTGCAGAGTCCGGAGTAAGCCCTGAGCACAGCTGGGTGTGTGTCGCTCCCTGCCACCCCCACCCCCAAATCCACAAAAGAGTCAAACTGGCACACAAAATATAAAATAAATTATCTAAGCAGAAGATCTGATCTTCTATAAATTATCTCTGGATAAATTCCAAGACTGGGATAAATTTAAGACTAGGAAACAGGATGGAGGGGGAATATTAACAGATATATTAGCACTATATCAAGTATCAACAGACATTAAGAGAAAAATTGTCATTGGACCATGCAAGTATTGCACAATGAATTTCAGTGTGCAGATTAGAACTAAGTTCTAACAAAGAAGCAGTTTGGCAAAACTCCTAAGGTAGCAACTGTTACTACATGGGAGTTATTAACTCTGACTGCTACCTCCATAACAATGGCTTTTAATTATTTATTTCCTTGGGTTTTGGATGACCACCAGCAGTGCTTGGCAGTTGCTCCCAGCAGTGCTCTGGGAACCTTGCAGAGCTGGGGATGGAACCCGGCACCCCATCGCAGAGGAGGAGTTCCAGCCCACTGAGCTATCTCCCTGGCCTTATTGCTCTGTTTTTAAAATAGGGATCCCAGCCAGCAATAATGGGGGCAAGGCGTGGCAGACACTACGGGTGCTACTGGGCAACTAACCACTCAGTGCTCAGACCTGTGATGCAGTGCTGCTCAGACCTCAGTGCTCAGGACAACCCAAGGTCTGAGCTCAGAGACCCCACATGCCCTCTGTGCCATACTCCAGACGTAGAGGCTTTTAAATAGGTCTGAAGACATGAATGTGTGCGTCAGAGGGAGGAGGAGAGAGAAAGACACTCAGAAATAACATCTACTCCTTTATTTAGAAACCGAAGGCAGAGTTAAGAGCTGCTGCTAAAAAACAACTCGCAATGTCTATACAGTGCACACCTCTCTGCTAGTAAGCACGGCTGAGGAAAAGCAAAGTCCCCACAACAAACCCGCACCTCAGAGTACCCGTACGGTCCGCTCCTCTCTTCGTCTGCATTGCGAAAGTACCATTCCTTCTCACTCTCTCTCTTCATATCCGGAGCAGCTTCAATTACGTTACTCTAAGATTTGAAAGAGAGAAAGTGATGTTTCAAAGAAATACATGGGGCAGACATCAAGTCACACTACTTCCCTAGACTAACAGTCCTTTAGAACTGACCTCAAGTTTTCAGTGACCTTGTTTTAAGGGTTAAGGATCTGATACCTACCTAACAGTTGGAAGAAACTGCTGACTTATTAATATGCACTTACTGTACTCAGTTTCCTAAATTTACTTGGTAAACTATTTCAAAAGATGCCTTATGTTCTTTATTTTTGGAGGGGGCGGGGAGCCACACCCATTGATGCACAGGAATCATGCCTGGCGGTGCTCAAGGGACCATATGGGATGCTGGGAATCAAACCCAGGTCAGCCGCGTGCAAGGCAAACGCCCTACCCACTGTGCTATCACTCCAGCCTCGATGCCTTACATTCTTGGTGATTATTAATACACTCTCAGGACACTAAAATTTCAGTAACAAAGAATACTGCAAATGAACACATACCAGTAACCTTAAGCCACACTGATAAAAAGACTAAGTTCTCTTGAGGGAAAAAACACACCAGCTGAAAAGTATCTGAGATCAGAGTTAAAATTCTGTCAACAGAAAAACTGACAGTGGTTTTATTTATTTTGGATTTGGAATTACAGCTGGTGGTACTTGGGCACTACTCCCCGTTCTGTGCCTGAGGAGTGCTCAGGGGGTGATGCAGTGCAAGGAGGAACCAGGGTCTGTTGCTGCAAAGCACGTGCTCCAGCATACGGACCTCCCCTCCCCAGCCCTGTTAGATGTTTCAGACATTTAGTTTCAGTCTCTTCTCCCAGCTAAAGGGAATTCTTAGAATGTCATTAGTTTCTCTGAGAAACTACACTATGGATCACAAAATATTTGAGCTACCTAGTTACAATATTTTATTTATAAATTTTTTAAATACCGGGGGCTGGAGTGATAGCACAGTGGGTTTGCCTGGCACGCGGCCAACCCAGGTTCGATTCCCAGCATCCCATACGGTCCCCTGAGCACCACCAGGGGTGAATCCTGAGTGCAGAGCCAGGAGTGACCCCTGTGCATCACTGGGTGTGACCCAAAAAGCAAAAAAAAAAAAAAAAAAAAAAAAAAAGTTTTTGAAATACCTCATAAACATTAGCTTTTCAATTAGACACATGTAGAGCTAGAATTAAGTGACCCCTTCAGCTCAGATGTCTAACTGGTTCTGCCCTTTCCTAGGTGACGGGGAAAACAGACTTAACCTTCTGTTCAATTTTCTCAACTGCTGGAGATTTATTTTTGTTTATTATTTAGTTTGGGGGAAGCCAGGCCTGATGGTGCTCAAGGTTTCCTCCTGGCAGTGCTCAGGGAACTTCATGTGGCACCAGGGATAGAGGTGAGGTTGGCTGTGTACAAGGCAAGCGCTTCAACCCCAACTATCAGAAGCCGTCGGGGATTTAGGGGTATGTGTACAGAACATCACCTCGAATACAGTAATGGTACAGAAGCATTATAACCATTACTCATAGCTTAAAACAGAACATGTTACATTCTAAATATTCAAAACAGACTTTGTAAACTGAGTTTACAACTCAGCCCAAATCTACCTGAGACAATTTATCACTTTGGGGAACAAATTATAACCCTCAAGGTCCCCATGAACTAAAAGTATAGATCCTTTCTATAAATCTAATATCCTAAAATGCATGACAGCAGAAAAGCTGCAAGTCTGCTCTTATTCTATGGGCACCAGGGAGGCCCTGAGCAATCTCACCGGCAGAACATATAGCTGGAGTCAGTGCTAGAAGCTCTAGCTCCGTAACTGATACATTCAGTTTAATCTATCAGTTGTGACATTATCACAAAACAGCGACTGAGATGTGGTCAATTGCCTTCTTGTCCTATGGGCCCCACAGTCAGACAATTGACTCTGTAAGCGAGTTATATTCCTGGCCCAAGACGTAAATACTTTCAAAGACAAACAAGGCACTAGAAAAATAAAGCCGGATCATTACTTTCATTTTAGATTATTCTTAATGGTCATTTCAATTGTGTGTAAAGGGTGGGAGAGATAGTACAGCAGGATAGGGTGCTTGCCTGGCACACGGCCCACCTGGGTTCTATCCCCAGCACCTTGCCTAGTTCCCTAAGCCTGCCAGGAGTAATTCCTGAGTGCAGAGCCAGGAGTAGTCCCTGAGCACTGCAGGGTGTAGCCCCCAAACAAAAACCAAAACTAAAAAGCCTCCCTAATTATCTGCGTATAAATTCCCCAGGTTTCAGCCACATATAATTATTGGAGAAATGCACCCCTGGCCACAAGCCTAGACCTATTTCCAGGTTTTTGTGATTTTAGACACCGAAAGGCCGTTTACTTCTGTAAGGCCGAGAGAAACAGACATACCTGCAGGGGCACAGTCGCTCGGCTCACGTGGAGATGGGCGAGGGTGAGCAAGTCCACAAGAACCCTGACGCCATTCGAATCCATAAGCTCCTTCACATTTTTCTGCAAGTCAAAGACATTTTTACACAGCCGATAGTCTTCCTGATACCCTAAATGTTTCTCAAGTAACAGAACATTTGAAGTCTCTTTGGTCTTGGGTGAATGGATTTTGTTTTGTGTTTTTGTTCTGGAGCCACACCTGGAGGTGCTCAGCAATCATTCCAGGTGAGGCTTAGGGGACCATAGGAGGGGTCAGGGATCCGACCTGGGTCAGACGTATGCAAGGCAAGTACCCTACCTGCTGTACTACCTCTCGGAGCCCTATCAGAAGTCTCTTTAGAAATAAACGACAAACAGTATTACTTGGAGTTTTCAGAACTTCACAGTTAGGGAACACAAATTCAGATGAAGGTTCAAAGGACAAAACCATATAATCAAGAGAGCAGAGAGCAATTCTTAAAAACTGGCAGGAGTAACACCCATGACAAACTTTCTGGGTCTTTAATTACCCTGCACTTTCACAAAGACCCCTTTGTTAATAATAACCGGTTTCTAGGGCCGGAGATGTGACTCAAGTGCTTTGCATGTAAAAGACCCTGGGTTTGACTCTCAGTACCACATACCTTTGTGCTCACTGCTGAACAGATGTGCCCTACGATGAACAAACTTAAGAATGATCAAATTCTAAAATCAGAAGTAGGGCAGGAGAGATAGTACAGGAAGGAAGGTGCTCGTCTTACACGTGGCCAACCCCCAGTTTGAGTCTCTGGCATAGGATATGGTCCCTGGAGCTACCCCTTAGGGGTGCCAGTACATCCCTCAGCCCAGAGCCAGCAGTAAGGCCTGAGCACTCCCCCACCCTCCCTAAATATTTTGTAATGTTCCAGTTTAAATTATATTTTCCTATAATTTATCAATTATACTTTCGCTAACATTTGCATTATCTGCAAAAATGAGAGTGAAAGCAAACAAGTTTTATTAGTACGAAAAGTGTGCCTGGGATCAGAGAGAGCTCAACAAGGCTCAGGCCTGGGTTCAAATGCCAACACTGCTCGGTCCCCCAAGAAAACCCCAGCCCTGCTGGGTGCAGCATCAAGAATTGCCAAAGACCGCAAAACTAAGAACAAACAAAAATGTGCTCAACTTTATTCCAATGACAACTTTAAATTAATGTTACATAATTATGAATTCTTAATAAAAATAGCATCAATCTATTAAAATGTCTTAAAAGTTGACAATATGAAGACGTCATTTTATTCTTCAAAATACTTTTAAGTGCATATTGATAAATTAAAATCCTTTTTAGGTCAAGCATTTATTTTACTTAGAATACTAAAGACACTAAATACGAAATACTAAATCCAAATACTTAGAATACTAAAGATTCCCTAAAAATAATCAGCTAATGATTTTCTTTTTACTGAATTACCATGAGATAGATCATTACAAAGTTGTTCATGATTGTATTCCAATCATACAATGTTCCAACACCCATCCCTCCACAGTGTAACTTCCCATCAACAGTTCCCCTCCCAACCCTTTAAGCTCCCTCCCACCCCACTTGTCCCTATGGCAGGCTCCCCTCCCCTCTCTTCCCCTCTCCTCCGTTCTTCTCCCCTCTCCTCTTCCCCCCCTCTCCCTCTCTCTCTCTCTCTCTCTCTCTCTCTCTCTCTCTCTTCAGATAACAATTTTATCCCTCATTATTCTCCACTCAGAATTTAATTTTAACTCTCTTATGTATCTATAAGGTGGAAAGCACAGGGAATGTCTGATAAAAATTTTCCCTTGGAACTGAGTTTTCTTTTTTGTTCCACAGTGCTGGGACTCTAACCCAGGCCTTAAACATTTAATGCTTGTATGTTAGCACTGTGCCACAACCTCAGACCCCAAAGCTATGTAAGCTAAAAAGGACAAGAATTAAACCTATCTGCACCATAAACCCAAACTGCCATAATTTATCATTCTGGTACATACTCAAGTAATTTACTTGGAAGCAAAAATATATTTAAGCAGAAATACTGTACCTTATTAAGGATCAGCTTGTTGAGGAAGAGGATCAATCTATCTCGTTCAAGTTTATCTGTGGACTATAAAAATAAATTAAAAATCAGCCAATAATAGAAAAACAAATAAAGGAACTTATTGCTATTATCACTGATAATAAAAGAACTATAAATATTATCACCGGGTAAAATCAAATAGCCAGTAGGAAATAATATCATCTTTTAAATATTAACTCTGGGGAGACTACAAATCATTCCCATGCTTCAATGTCTTATATTCTCTGCAAGTTAATGTAACTTGTTTGACTTCTCTGGAAAGGCAGATATTATCTGACTGGGTTTTATTTGTTTTGGTTTCTGGTCACATGGAAGTGTTCAGGGTTTATTCCTGGCTCTGTGCTCAAGGATCACCCCTGGTGGAGTGCTGGGGGACCACATAGGGTGTCAGGGATTGAACCCAGGTTGGCTGCATGCAAGGCATGTGCCCTACCTACTACATTATCTCTCCAGCCCAAGACAGACACTTAAAAAATCATAAAAATTAACATATATTTTAAGAATGAGTATCAACAACTCTTTAATGTGCTTAGATGATATTCCTGAATTAAAGAGCTAAATTTAGCACATTTTTTTTGGGGGGACTTTCTGGGTCACACCCAGTGATGCTCAGGTGTTACTTTTGGCAGGAATTACTACTGGAGGTTCTCACGAACCACATGGGATGCCAGAGATGGAACTCAGGTTGGCTGCATGAAAAGAAATGCCCTACCCACTGTACTACTGCTCTGGCCCTTAAACACATTGTTTTTTTTTTTTTGGTTTTTGGGTCACACCCGGCGATGCACAGGGGTTACTCCTGGCTCTGCACTCAGGAATTACCCCTGGCGGTGCTCAGGGGACCATATGGGATGCTGGGATTAGAACCCGGGTCGGCCGCGTGCAAGGCAAACGCCCTACCCGCTGTGCTATCGCTCCAGCCCTCCTTAAACACATTTTTTGCATGCTGAAGGTTTGCACCAGATGGCACCAAATGCTCCCCTGAGCACTGAGTCAGAATTAAGTCCATGAGCACCATGGGTGTGGCCCAAAAAACAAACAAGAGGAAAAGAAAAAAGGAACCGAGTAATGTTTTACAGAACAAGGAGGAACCAATTTACTTAAAATACAGATACTATAAGTACTCAGGTTCACTGGAATAACAGTGAATCAGAATTCAACAGTACAATTTGTTTTGGTAATGAACATTAAAGATCTTTATCTGGCTGCATTATTTCCTAGATATGTTTTGTGACCTTATTCAGACCCACTTTTCTAATCTACAAAGCAAGATTAACAGGCAATTATAGCAAATACTGATGATCTTTTAAAAATTGGATGAGGTAATTCTAAGGCAGTTCACTGAAATTTAATTAATAAAACACAGTGCAGTTTGAACTACGCTGTATATGAGCTGATTCATCTGCTCTTTCCTGTTTCCATATTTGAATACAAGCTTTCTAAAATAAAGAAATTCAGAGTTCTCTTTTAAAAAACATTCTTGATTTTCTAAAATATTTTATCTTCACAATTTGAAATTTAGTAGGCTAGCATCACTTTTCCAAAATAGAAAACCAAGAGTTTGATATAAATATGAAAGCCACTACTTCTTTTACACATAAGTTCAGCTCATCGGTACTTAAATTTAAAATTAGCAAATAGATCGCTAATTGTTCAAAAGCAGCAAGTAATATATAAACTGACGTGGACAAATACTAAACTAGTACTCATTTTCCTATTCATCTAACATACTTAAGTATAAAGTGAATGAAAGGAAAACTCATGGAGAAAGTAGTAGGAATAACAGGACCAAATGGGACTGAAATTTCATTTTGAAGACACTGACATGTACTCCAAGACATTTCCCTACAGTAGATTCCTTAATTGATATTCTTACCCTCTCTAACATTCCAACAATATATCTTGTGTCTGTGAAAGGTCCTATATCTTCATGACATCGGCCATAAACAATAGCAAGAGCTTGTAAACATAAACACTTCATGTTTACTTTTGGGGTGAGAAGGAAACGGTGATAGAGCTCATTGAAAAATTCATACCTAGATTTAAGAAAAAAAGATTAACAAAAGAAACAGCTATAAAATAGCAAGAACAAATACAACAAAAATACAGAAGTGCCTTACGATCTCTTCATCGATCCACTTTCTTCATTCTCATCTTCCTCCAGCAATAATCTCAGGTAATAGTCCCCTATTTTGATTTCCTCTGCCAGGCACTCATACTTAACCTTCATATTAATAAAAGAAAATTACATGCTGTTAGCTACAGTAGGCTCACATCACGGCATTTTCACATCACTGCTGTTGATTAGTCTTTCTGTTTGGAGTTCTCTGCTTTGCTGAATGAAACAGACTTTCACAGGAAAAATCATTAAAAACAACCTAGTAATTGATGGGGCTGGAGCAATAACAGCAGGTAGGGCGTTTGTCTTGCACACAGACGACCCGGGTTCGATTCCCAGCATCCCATATGGTCCCCTGAGCACCGCCAGGAGTAATTCCTGAGTGCAAATCCAGGAGTAACCCCTGTGCATTGCCAGGTATGACTCAAAAAGAAAAGAAAAAAATCTAGTAACTGAGTACTATTAATATGACTATTTCAGCTAGACATGAAACCAGAGGTACCTATCAATTTTATGAATGTAAAATCTGCTGATGTACACTGGTTGCAGGACTATATGGCAGCCATGAGGGCTTAAGCAAAGGAAGAACCACAATTCTGTTGCGGGGTGAGGACACGGCTCAGTGACTGAGCACATCCCTTCATGCATGAAGGCCTCGTCTCAATCACCGGCCAGGCCCCTCCCCGGAAAACACCTTTCAGGGATGCTCTTCATTCCCTTCTATGCCTACCATACCAAGCAAAAAACAGATGGTTCTGAGCGTCGCAAAGTCTGTCCAACTTACATAGCCGCTTCAGGTATTCCCTCATTCCCCAACAAATCAAATGCACATCATGACTTTTATTTTTTTTTTAAAAAAAGAAGCTTTATCTGGAAGCAATTTCAAACTTACAAAAAGGTTCAAGAATAAGAACAAAAAGCTGGGGCTGGAGCGATAGTATAGTGGGGTAGGGCATTTGCCTTGTACACAGCCGACCCGGGTTCAATCCCTGGCATCCCATCTAGTCCTCCAAGCACTGCCAGGAGTAATTCCTGAGTGCAGAGCCAGGAGCAACCCCCAAGCATCACAGGCTGTGACCCTCCCGCCCACCCTCCCCCCTCCGGAACAAAAAGCTATAAGAAAAATAGAATGCAAGAAAAATCTGACACTTGGATTTCCTTCCATGGCTACTTTTATACAATATCCATTTTCTGTATGTCAAAATACCCCAAGCTACAAATGGAAATGGTACATGAGGAACCCATAATAAGAGAAGCTGGGGTAGCACTTTAACCCTTGGCTCCGTTAGGATGCCTGCCACTTGTGTCAAGGTGTAGGATAACATAGCCTCAGGTAGTTTAGGTTTATTGGGTTGTTCCATCACAGTGCTCCCTTTCCTGTGCTTATTGGTAACTTCTTTCTTTGTGCTTGGTTGACTTGTAAATACTGTTTTTTTCTTCTCCTTAAATTCTTTGTATAGTATATTCAGAGCAATGTCCTTTTTGTATGGGCTCAGGAAGACAGTAGTAAATGCTATGCTTTTGTTATGTGGGAGTGATTTGACTCTAAATGATACTTTGCGCTGGCATCTGTCCTCTCGACCTAAGCCTCAGCTGCCCTTACTTCATAGCATTAGATTTGTAAGTGATGATAAGAAGTGGGTGGGGTGCATTTGGCCACACCCAGTGGTGCTCAGGGGCTATTTCTGACTCTGTACTCAGGAGTGAGTGATTCCTGATGTTGCTCAGGGGACCTTATGTGATGCTTAGGGTTTAAACCAGAACTGCACACAGGCATTCTTACTTCCTGTACTATCTCTTTGTCTTGATTTATTTAACAACAAAAACCTAGCTATATTACTAAAATGCTTTTCCAAATAGCTGAAATAACTGATTTCTAAAGAAAGTATGTCACTGTATCACTGTCACTGTCATCCATTGCTCGTTGATTTGCTCAAGCGGGCACCAATAACGTCTCCATTGTGAAACTTGTTACTGTTTTTGGCATATCGAATACGCCACGGGTAGCTTGCCAGGCTCTGCCATGTGGGTGGGATACCTTTGGTAGCTTGCCGGGCTCTTTGAGAGGGACGGAGGAATAGAACCCAGGTGGGCCGTGTGCAAGGCAAATGCCCTACCTGCTGTGCTATCACTCCAGCTCCCCAAAAGTGTAAGCTAAATAAAATGAAGTATCGGGCGGGAGCGGTAGTACAGTGGGAGTGCACCTGCCCTGCATGCAGCAGATCTGGGTTTGACTCCCCAGAACCACATAAAGTCCCCGGAGCCCCAGCAGGTGTGAGCCCTGAGTGCAGAGCCAGGAGTAAGCCCTGAGCACAGGTGGGCCTGGCCCCAAACCAAAAATAAGACAAAGACAGCAAAATCAAGTATAAATGTACATATATAATATTTTCATTTGTTTAATCTGTGCCTTTAAATTATTTTACTTTTACTGCCTACATATTATGTACTTTATATATTATCTAGTTATTTAGGATGGTAATAAAAAAAAAACCCTAAGTACTACCAGGTGAAATCAAGCAGGAAAAGGAGAAAGGGAAGGTTCTTCTTGAAGGCCGCATTTTGAAACAGGGCAGTCGGAGGAGGTCCACTCAGTTGTTTATGATTCAGGAAATGAGAAAAGAAGTTATTAGGCTACTTAGGAGGGGGAAAAAAAATCTAGGCAGTTGGAATATAAAGTAGAAAGACACTGAGTCAAGAACAAGAGTTTGGCGTCTTCCGGGAAGCCTCTGTGGCTGGAACCAGAGTGAAAAGGTAAGTAGTAGAGATCAGAGAAACAAGTCTTGAGACGAGGGGTACGGCGTCCGTCTTCCCTTTTACGGACCCAGAGCTTCACTAAGGGAGACGGGAAACTACAGGGACACCAGGTGGTTTGAGTGGAGAAATGACACCTCACTGGCTTACATTGTGACAAGACCACACCGCCAGTCTGTTGATAAAAGGGGAAACAGATATTGCTACAATCCTACAGAGGAAAGAGGATTGGGTTCAGGTTACATGGTATATGTTTTTTTAACTGAATCATGATGAGCTACAGTTACAAAGCTTTCATGACTGAGTTTCAGTCATAAAATGATCAAGCACCCATCCTTCCACCTGTGTATATTTTCCACCACCAATGTCCCCAGTATCTCCCCGTTCCGTCTCTATGGCAGACACTTTCCTTCTTTTCTCTCTACTTTTGGGCATTATGGTTTGCAATACAGGTACTGAGAGACCATCATGTTGGGTCCTTTATGTACTTCCTGCACACATCTCCTGTCCTGAGCGATCCCTTCAACCATCATTGATCAGGTTACATTTTGAAGGTGTACTGACAAGTATTTGCTGAGCAATTTGAGTTGAGGTATGAAAGAAGGTTATTTCATGGGCTTGCCTAGAAAGAAGAGGAAGAGGGAAAGAGGGAAATAGGGAAGAGAGAAAGAGAGAAAGAGAGAAAGAGAGAAAGAAAAGAAAGAAAGAAAGAGAAAGCAAGCAAGCAAGCAAGCAAGAAAGAAAGTCTGAGGGAAGTTTTCCAGAGAAGTTCTGCACATGCTCCTTAGCCAGCCAGTGAGGAAAGTCCACGAGCAAGCATCTCCTACGCTCGAGCCCAGCAGGCTGCCAACACATAGAAGAAAACTCTGAGTGGCAGAGACAGTGCAAAGGGCCGGGGTCTGCGCTTTGTGCTTGTGCCATTACATCGTAATTCCCCCCAAGCACTGTGAAGAGCCACCAACTTCTAGTCACTGAGGACGGATGAGATCACATGGACAAGAGATTCAAATGAAAGCGACATAAGAACTGATATTTTAGTGCCAATTTACACCTAAAAGGAATGAGGAGTGACTAGTTTTAAAATAATAATGGGGAAGAAAAAAGCCCAGGAGAGTACAAACCCCCTAAACCAAAGTAAACCAAATTGCTCAGGGCGATGGGAAAAAGCACAATAAAATCATCATGGTTAGGAAATGCAATTGGGCTAAAAATCAAAGCCTGGACAGTCACAAGCTTATTCGGAGTGTTTATTTATAGTAAGAGTTCAACTTTACATATACATGTATACAGAGTCTCTACTTCTATTCTTGTTCTTCCTATCCATTTTTCAAAAGAATAGTTGGACTACCAACTACCGGACATTCTAGTTCTGATTTGTTCTTTACATCAGTATTTTAATAGAACAGTGAAATATGATCACATTCAGCATCAAATTACCACTAAAAATTAATTAGGTAAGCTACAATGTACAAGAACAGATTGTGCTTTAAGGGGGTGGGGGGAAAACCAAAAACCCCAAAACCTCAAGGGCGAAAAACAAAGAACAGACTTGATAACACAGAATCAAAATGGTCAAATGAGCTGATGTGCTCTCAGATATAAAATTACCTAACGAGATTAATTTTTAATTTTATCAGGCTAACTTAAGTATTCCAACATTTCCTCCAAAGATTAAGAGGGAAAAGTTAAAGGATCCACTTTATAAAATACTCTAAAAAAACAATGCTTTTAAGAAAATGCTTATTCTTCAAGCCCGTGTTCCCTCCTGGATACAGATTTTCTGTTTCTCTCTCCTCTACATTTTCTAAGTAAATTTTATTAAAAAAAAAACAAAAAAAACAAAACAAACAAACAAACAAACAAACCCACCAAGAACTATCTTGCTTCATAATGAAAACAAAAAACCGAAAATCTATGCAAGAAATAAAACTTACCTCAAATTCATGGTGGTTCCAGGAGATCACACTGGCACTGCCAAGCTCTCTGTTGGTATTAAAATCTCTCATTTCAGATTCAAGCTTATCTCTCAGTTCTTCTCGTGTTTTGAAATTCCATATTAGGTTTGACTTGGCATGATCCTGTCCAAACCTACATATATGTTACCAGGAAACAATGGAATAAATGTGTTGTGTAAAAAATTTGTAAGTGTCCCTGACTACATCTCATAGTTAAGAACAAAAACATAGGGGCTGGAGCAATAGCACAGTGGGAAGGGCATTTGCCTTGCATGTGGCCAACCTGGGTTGATTCCCAGCATCCCAAATGGTCCCCCAAGCACTGCCAGGAGTAATTCCTGAGTGCAGAACCAGGAGTGACCCCTGTGCATCACAGGGTGTGACCAAAACCCCCCCAAAAAAGAAGAAAAACATTAATTTAGTCCTATATTATGTTCCTCCCCAACTGGGGAGTTTCCTTCCCTTTCCCTTCTACTTTTCAACTAACCTTTCTAACTCTGAGAAGGAACAAAGAAAAACCAAAAATGAAACGTGCAGTATATTTTAGCAAGTGTAAGTAGTAACTCTGTAAAGATAGTAAATGTTAATGATACTATATCACTGTCACTGTCATCCCGTTGCTCATCAATTTGCTCGAGCGGGCACCAGTAACGTCTCCATTGTGAGACTTGCTGTTACTGTTTTTTGGCATATCGAATATGCCACACGCATAGCTAGCTTGCCAGGCTCTGCTGTATGGGCAAGATACTCTCCGTAGCATGCTGGGCTGTCCAAGAGGAGTGGAGGAATCGAACCCAGGTCAGCCGAGTGCAAGGCAAACGCCCTACCACTGTGCTAAATGATACTATATACACAGTAAAAAGTGCACTGCAAAATTCCTATACCTCTTACTTACATTTAAATGTTTTGTAATGGAATGTGGTGGGGGAATAATTCTATGACTTTCAAAGCAAGAGAATGATATTCCAATTTCCATACTTCCTATTAGTATAAATTCTATAACCAAGTATCAAATTTCAGGTCAGGAATAGAAACTTCTGGAATACTGGGTATGAAGTGTGAGCTGAACAACATTCCAGCTCCATAAACCACCCAGGACACTGCTCATCTGCTAGATCTGTTCAATCCTGGAAACATTTTTTTTTTTAAATGTTTGAAACTTTCAACACTAACTGACAAAGTTTTTCATAATACTGCTATTTCAAGCAGTCAATGTTTCAACACCAATCCCACCACCAGTGTGACCTTCCCTCCACGACTGTTCCCACTGTCCTGCCTGTCCCCTTAACAAGCACCAAAACATTTACTTTGTATTGCTTGTTACAACATGTATCTGGATTCTGGAGCTGTTAGGGCCTGGCTGGACCTTCTGTGGTACTGTTTTTGCTCACTGAGCTCAGTGGCTCCGATGTAACTTTCCCATCTAATCTGCTGTGCTCTGGGGCTGGAGCCATAGTACATCGGGGAAGGTGTTTGCCTTGCATGTGGCTGACCCAGATTCAATCTCCAGCATCCCATATGGTCCCCTGGGTACTGCCAGGAGTAACCCCTGTGCACTGCTGATGTGAAGAAAGAAAGAAAGAGAGAGAGAGAGAGAGAGAGAGAGAGAGAGAGAGAGAGAGAGAGAGAGAGAGAGAGAGAGAGAGAAAGCAAGCTGTGCTCCTACTGGGCTGTCAGTACCGTGAAATTTGGAGGTGTTTTTGTGGCTGTATATGCTAGAGTTAGTTGTGGAACTGGGATGATTCAGCATCGGGGGTCTCTTAGTCCTAGATTAGTCCTGGGCTATTTACATGATGGAAGGAGTCAGTGGGGCTCTGAGCCTTCAGGCAGGCGGGAACTTGGCCTGCTGCATTCCAAGAAGGCTCCAGGGGTCTGAGCCCAGAGATCGGGCCTGGCTGGGACGACTCAGCTGCAGTGCTGCTCTTCCCTGGAATACTTTAACTATTATAATAAATGTGGACACAAGTCTATGCTAGGAAAGAATGGGCTTCATATCCGTTTATGTTGAGTCAGAATCCTGATGTCAGAATTCCAACGAAGTTTTAGTAGGGATCGCACAACGAAAGGGTTGCTGAGGTTGGGTTATATTAAAAGATTTGCAATTCCCAAAACACGTGTATCAAAGTCCTTCTATGCATGTGCATGTATGGGTGGTGGAGGTGAGGCAGGAGAAAGGTTCCCAGGCCAGGAAGGCTGGGAGAGCTCAAGGTCAGCTAACCTGAATTCCTGTTTTCAATAAATAACCCTCCTATGTTTTTCTTTGCCAACAAAGCCCAAAGAAGTGATAACGCAGCTGTTTTCTGGTTTATTTTTGGGTCACACCTGGGATGTTCAGGGGACCCCTATAGGGTGCTGGGGATATCAAACTTGACTCAGTCACAAGCAAGCAAGTGCCCAACTCACTATACTACTGCTCAGGCCCTAATGAAAGCTTAAAGGTGACTTCAGGTTCTCAAAGACGGATCCTCTCCAAAGAGTTTAGTGTACTGACGCAACATGGAGCCTCCCAATTTTAGCAGTTAAGGGTTTTTGACCTTGATGCCACAAAAATACCCGTAGCACAAAGTCCTTGTTCCAGGAAAGAAAGCCTGCCATGATTCCCCTAATGGCAATTCCAGGTTTCATCTATGCTGGAAAAGAGGCCTAAGGTTTACCTGTAATAGAAGAGATCCCAGTTGGCTTCTATTTTTATTCTCTGTCTTCTCTTTCGAAGAACCACTGGCTTTTGATTTATATTCTGAAAAAGAAAAAACATCATAGTGCTCAATCTGGGGCTACCCAATGGCTCAGTCAATTGATCATCAATTCACAAATGATATGCAACATGTTTTCCTCCAACAAATTTTATAAGAAAAAAATCTATAAGGTAAACATAGAGGATTTTAAATTATGATATTTAAAATGTAACTTAATATGATGATTTCTTATAATATTGACAAAAAAGTCTATGTAGTCTTTAATTACTGTTTCAACACCAAGTCTGGTTACAGTCTACAGTGATAATTAGATAAGATTTTTAACAGCGGAAACAATGACTTGTTTTAAACAATGACTTGCATGCTGTTAAATGCAAAAGTCATGAGAAAACAATAAATGCAAAAGATTAGAGGTTATTAAACTGCTACTGAAGTCAAGAGAAGCAAATACAAATTGAAATAGCTAATGGACAAGAAGTAAGCATCAACATTCAGACACATGTGAAGACTTGAACTTAATCTATCAGACAATGACTTCCAAAGACAACTCCACATGCCAAGCAGTTTAATGCATCTCAAACATGTAGGAGGGACTCACACTCACCAGACTGTTTCTGTCCTGAATTTAATTGTAAAAGGAAAGAAAAAGAAAAAATTTAAGAAAAGAAAATGATCCCAACGAACCTTTATCTGCTAATCTCCATTAAATGCCATAAGGAAGTCATAGATACAAATAATCTTCACTTTAAGCAAGAAAAAGGCCTCCCTGCTTCTCTAGGTCTATGGTTCAAATTTGGGTTAATAATAAAACCCTTTGAGAAGTCAGAGGAAAGGCCAGTCCTTGTCCCCCAGAGACACATGTGTTAGTTCTGCATATGAATGGGAATGCTTCAAAGATTCCTACAACTAGCTACATGAACTGGAGCTCATGGTTTTCAGTCCTAGTGATATCTGATAAAACTCAGAGATGAAAATTCTAAACCTCAGTGTGATAGAAATAAAGCAGACAGTAATATAGATTGAACAGGCCAGTCTGGAACTTCATTAAAGAAGTGGCAATTATATTCAGAAAGTAGAAACAGACTAGATGACACAGAGAGAAAAGATAAAGCACCAAAATTTTCAAAGTAAATGCTGCTTGGAATATAAAAACTATTAATTATGTCAGAGAATGTTTCCTATAAATTTTTATTCAACGACTGTAAGGTCAT
This sequence comes from Sorex araneus, assembly GCF_027595985.1. Taxonomy (NCBI): domain Eukaryota; kingdom Metazoa; phylum Chordata; class Mammalia; order Eulipotyphla; family Soricidae; genus Sorex; species Sorex araneus. The sequence goes on from NC_073305.1 coordinate 12,977,207, forward strand.
TTGAATAAAGCATGTAAGCAATTCTAAAGTCTGATTTTAGTAACAAACCTTTACTCAAAACCACTAATGGGAATTAAAGAAAGTACTTAATTAGTTTTCGTTCCTGTCTCCCCTCTACACTCCAGGAAAAAAAAAAGCTGACAGCTCAGAATGATAAAAACGTCAGCTGTACACAAAACAAGGCCATCAGCTGGCAACACACTGAGCGGAGTGACTGGAGACTTAGGTTTCAAAATCCTAACTCATTAAACAAATCCCTAAACTGGAAATAATATAAATAGGAAAAAGCAGTTTTCTGAACAGCCAAAGGTTACTATTAATCCAACAAAGAACACTAACTACAAATGGAAATGCTTCACTTACATTCCATTAAGAAATACAGCTTATAGAAAAAGACTAGTCAGTTAATTTTGAAATGGTTAATGTTTAGATTTTAGCGAAAGCACAATTTAATCTCCTGGTGTTACTATTTCAATAAATCACACAATCACAAAGATCATTCACAATGTCCTGAATAGATTAATGCTAAAAACAGTCTCTTAAGCAGAAATAATCAGTTTTCCACTGACATGCTCTCTTGACCAGTACATCAATTTGGGGTCATTATTTGTTCAACACTTTAAGATTGTGTAAACAAACCCAGCATGCCAATAAAACATTATTAATAGCAAAAATAAATTCTACTTCCCTGAATTACTGTCTTTAATTGAGAGAACTGAGTTATAAGCTTATGCTTGACAAATGTTATATGAAATCTGATGCCAAACACTTTATCCCATTAGCATAATTATTTTCAACAGCTTAAAACAATTTTTAAATTAGAAACAAATTTGACTAACTGAAACCAGGAGCTTGTACTTTTAAATGACTAACAACCATTGACAGCATATCTGTTCAAATGTTACAGTAAAACTATCATGACCAGACAGACACACGGTAATTATACTATCATCTTGTGGATATATCAAGACAAACCAGCAGGAGAGAAGGGAGGTGTCAGCATTCTGATTTTATGGAAAAGGAAAAGGTTCTGAAACCCAAAACTTGCCATATGGTAATTAAGTGACAAAACCAGATTCAAAAAAAGGCTTAATCTATTCAAATTCAGTATTCTCTTTACTATGTTGTCATTTGGAAGATAAGTTTAATGATACTGCATGCCATTTATATTACATTATATTACAAGTTAGCATTAACCCATTATGCTCAAGTTTGAAGATTAGTCTTAACCGCTGACAGGCACACCCAACTGTATTTGTTCTATTGCACCTGATGCCTCATGCTTAGTCCGGAAATCCATAAAAAATTTGTCAGTTATAGAGCTGTATTCCTGTTACTTTGCCTGAATAAGGACACAGCTACCAGAAATAAGGAGATGGCTAAAGAGAAAGAATAGAAGACTGGCCCAGAAACTGTGAGATCAAGTCTTTTTCAGGAAACCTTAAACCACTGCATATGGCATTCTACATGAAAGAATGATCGCACTATCACACTGTCATCCTGTTGTTCATCCATTTGCTCGAGTGGGCACCAGTAGTGTCTCCATCGTGAGACTTGTTACTGTTCTTGGCCTATCAAATACACCACAGGTAGCTTGCCAGGCTCTGCCGCGAAAGAATGTATAAAGAATATTTGGTTCTTGAGAACAAACCACAAGGCAAAGGATAAGACTGAAATTGTTTTAAATCTTGACTTGAGGAGCTAAATGGATCTTTTAAGCATATACATTCAACTTAAATTTAAGATGTGAATCTTATGGGCCTGGAAAGCTGGAAAGAGTAAACAGGTAGGGATACCCAGGTTCAACCCCTAAAACTGCATACAGTCCCTGGGCCCTGCCGGCACAGAGTTAGAGGAAGGCCCTGGTGTAGTCCCAGAACGAAATTAACAGGAAAAAAAAAAAAGAAAGAGGAAAAGAGGGAAAGAGGAAAAGAGGGAAAGAGGGAGAGAGGGAAGGAGGGAGGGAAGGAAGGAGAAAAGAAAGAAGAGAGGGAAAGAGAAAGAAAGGGAAAGAAAAGGGAGGGAGGGAGGGAGGGAAAAACTTGATTCTTAATTCCAGAATACTTGTCTGGGGTCTGAGCAATATCACAGCCTATAGGGCACTTCCTTCCACAGGGCTGACCCAGGTTTAGTCTCCAGCACCACAAATGGTCCCCTAAGCCCCACCAGGAGTGATCTTTGAGAGCAGAGACAAGAGAAAGTCTAAGCACTGCAGGGTGTTGGTCCCAAAACCCCCAAACAAACAAAAATCAACTTATCTGGTCAATTCTAAATAAAAGATTTAACATAACAAAATCTTTCTTTTTATAGCTAGTACGCAAAGTACAGAGAAGGGGATATATGTGAATAAAAAAATTATTAAAAATTGCATTAGAAAAAAAAATTGAGTGAAATGTCACATTAAGAATCCAGGTAATGGGGCTTTCTGGGCCCAAACGCTCCAAGACCCACCTGCTTGCTTTTGAACCAATTCCAGATGATCTGACCTGGTCAGTAATCAATCAGGGATGCCATTTCCCCTGCACCCGAGCCCCAGACGTCTCCTCGGACCCTGAGCTGCCCCACCTCCCCAAGCACCATCCCATCCACCCCTGCGCCTCCCTCCAGCTCCACTCCCAGTTTTCTCCCTTTTCCAGGTTTGTGTCCCCCCCACCTGGCACCCCACCCACATCAAAGTAGGGGGCGTGGCCTCTGCAGAAATGGGCGTGTATTTTCCCCTTTCCTGGCACTCTGAACTCACATCTTCATTTCCATCAGCTAATTCTGTGGAGATTATCCTGGCCACCTCCAACACATTAGGCCTCTAGCCCAGAAGCGTATTCCAATTGCACCATAATACTGGAGTCACAAGAAGCTCTACAAGTCCAATATAAAAGAACACATCTTCCGAAGCTTCACTAGAGATCTCACCTAAGCCACTGAGGGCACCTGAGAGGAAGAGGGGAATACTGATAGTGAACTGGAAGGTTCCACCACCATACTACAAAAACATGAAGAAACAGCGAAAATCCCCACCACAATGAGAAGATGGTGAAAAGGCGCATCAACAGAGCATTACGCACAAATACAATCTCTTCGATAAGAATTCAGAGATGAAATATTGAAGATGTTCAATGAAATCAAAAAAGTGATTCAACATTCAGTAAATTAGAGGACATGAAAGAAACAATGGAATAGACAGCCGAGAAAATACAGGAAGAAATGAGAGCAGAAATAAAAAAAGCTACAAAATGAAGTGTCACGAATAAAGGATTCTTTAATTAGATGAAATTAAAAACTCAGTGGGTGCCCTCAATAGTAGAATGGCTACAGCTGAAGACAGAATCAGTAAGCTTGAAGAAGAGCTGTAGGAAGCTTACAGGCAACAGCAAGCAATGGGAAAAGATCTCAAAACAGCTCTTAGGCGAATCAGAGATCTAGGGGGTGATTTTAAGAGGAACAACATTAGAATCACTGGAGTACTAGAAGGAAAGGGAGACAACCCCAATGAAAAAACCACAGTTAAAGATATCATTGCTGAAAAGTTCCCAGAGCTGGAGAAGGCAGGCATCCAGATCCAAGGAGCCCTAAGAGTACCAGCTAAAAGAGACCCTAGTAAAAAGACTCCAAGACATATCATAGTCAGAATGATGGATTCCATAGATAGAGACACAATACTGCAAGCAGCAAGGTCAAAGAAGGAAAACACATTCAAAGGAGCACCCCTTAGATTTACAGCAGACCTATCCTAGAGGAAACCCTCCAAGCCCGAAGACAATGGTGGGATATAGTGAAAAACTCAATGAAATGAATGTTTCACCAAGAATACTTTATACAGCTAAACTCTCAAATTCGAAGGAACGATACACTATTTCATGGATAAACAACAGCTCAGGAACTTCATAGACTCAAAACCAAACTTAAAAGGACTAAAGGGGCTACTGTAAGACAAAAAAAAAAACCTACAAGCACAACAAACCCCTACAGAAAGATGGCACAAAACCCATGACAATAATCTCCCTCAATGTCAATGGTCTAAATACACCAATTAAGAGATACAGAGTGGCAAAATGGATTTGGAAACTAAACCCAACATTCCGCTGTCTACAAGAAACATATCTAAACAGTCAGAGCAAACACAGACTCAAAGTCAAAGGATGGAAAACAATCCTGCAAGCAAACAGCTCCCTCAAAAAAGCTGGGGTGGTGATACTAGTATCCGACAACATAGATTTCAGGTTGAAAAAGATTAGAAGGGACAGTGAAGACTATTTTTACTAGTCAAGGGATATGTACAGCAAAAATAAATCACATTCCTAAACATTTATGCACATAATGAGGGACCAGCAAAATACTTAAAACTGCTAACAGATTTTAACAAGGACACTGCTAGCAACACAATAGTAGATGGAGACTTCAACACTGCCCTATCATCTCTAGATATATCAACAAGATTAAAACTCAGCAAGGAAAACTGGCTTTGAAGAAGAAACAGAAGAGAGAGGGCTAACAGATCTATACAGGGCTTTGCATCCCAAAAAGAAAGATACACATTTTTTTTTCCCCAGTGCACACGGAACATTTTCCAAAACAGACCATGTGCTGGGTCACAAAACATACCTAAATACAATCAGGAAGATCGAAATTGTATCAACTACCTTTTCAGACCACAATGCACTGAAGATAGAAGTGAACCATGCCAGACTGCGGTGGGAATGCCGAATGGCTCGGCCCTTTTGGAATAGTATGGACGCTTCTCAAAAAATTAGAAACTGAGCTCCCATTTGACCCAGCAATATTACTTCTGGGAATATATTCTGCAGATGCAAAAAAAGTATAGTAGAAATGACATCTGCACTTACATGTTCATTGTAGCACTGTTTACAATAGACAGAATCTGAAAAAAACCAGAGTGCCCAAAAACAGATGACTGGTTAAAGAAACAGCCAACATCCAGAGACTATAAAACCAAGCTCCCAGAAGAGAGCAACGTAGAGTCTCTTGCCTCTGAACCTGGCTGTCTTCACCGGGGCCCCTAGGAAGGGGTGGGTTGAGTCTCCCTCCCCGTCCCCAGCAGAGCCCCGGCAGACGAAGATCTCCAGAACCCAACCACAGCCATGATCAAGGCCCCTTTTCACACGTTCGGATGAGCTTCACGCATGAAGGAACAGGCAGAGGAACCCAGGTGTGAGACACCCGGGGCTGAGATCCCCAAGCCTGCTTGGATCGGGACTGGGCCTCTTCCACCCAGATCCCCCATTTTTCAGTAGCTAGGCGGTCACAACCAGAAACTGCCCCCAGTGTCGTGTAAATCCCATCAACAGCCAACATCCAAAGACTATAAAACCAAGCTCCCGGAAGCAAAGCGGCCGTGCGACATCTTACAGCCTAGTTCTCTGTCTCGGAGAACCTGGCAAGCTACCGAGAGTTTTCCTGCCCACATGGGAGAGTCTGGCAAGCTCCCTGTGGCATATTCATATGCCAAATACAGTAACAATGATGAGTCTCATTCTCCTGACCCTGAAAGAGCCTCTAATGCGGCACCATTGGGAAGGACGAGTAAAGAGAGGCTGCTAAAATCTCAGGGCTAGGATGAATGGAGACATTACTGGGCCCGCTTGAGCAAATCGAGGATCAATGGGATGATAGTGATAGACAGTGATCAGGGGCTGGAGGGATAGTACAATGGGTTGTGCGCTTGCCTTTCATGCAAGCGCCCAACCCTTTTTTAAATTTTTTTCATTCCCCATACCCTTTTGGTTCCCCAAGCCAGCCAGGAATCAATCCTGACCACCACTGGGTGTGCCCCCCGAACCCAAACAAATAAAAAACATTAAAATATATATTCGTATATTAAAATATGAATCAGAATTAATGACATTATTTTAGGTGTTATCTGCTGCTTGCGTGGGAGAAACTCAAGCAAACCTGAATCCTACAGAAGGGCCTGACGTTTCAAAGCGGATTTTATTTTTACCTCTTTCTGTGCAATGCCCATCCTGTCCCGCCAGTGCATCAACACAAGATCCACTTTCTCTTTGGCAAATTTCTCAACTTCTTTAGCAGCTTTTCCAGCTAATCTCTGCCACTCTGGAACTTTATTAAATTTTCCATACTGATCCTGTAAAATAATGTTAAAATTCACTACAATAAATTTTAATCCTGTTTGCTATTTATTTTAAAAATCTGAGCATAGCAGAGTTGTATGTGAGAAGACAAACAATGGATGTTAGGGCTCAAAGACGAACAAGGTGGATACTTCTACAATTCATCATGCTTTTCTACCTAGCTAGCAAGCTGATTCCTTTTAGAGGAGTGGCAAGATGCAAGTGGGAGATAGAGCAAACAGTGAAACAACAGAGAAAAGAATATTTATCAAGTATTATTAGGAGAGTTCTTAAAAGAAAAGCATTTATCTTTTTATGTTTTTTGGATCATACCTGGCAGTGCTCAGGGATCATTCCAGGCCACACAATGTGGATTTGGGGATGGGGGGCTTATATGTGGTGCCCCGGATGGAATCTGAGTCACCTGCATGCAAGGCAAGGCAAGTGCTTTCTCTGCTCTACTATCTCTCTGGCCCCGATATTTAAGTCATTGTCTTGGAAGCAGCCCAAACTTAGATGCTTTTAAGAATAAAGATAGCGCTTTTAAGGAAAAAAGTTACACCTAATATTTTCAGCCTTTGCCACTTTCACTAACACCCAGCAATTATACAGCAAGTACAATCTAATTTTTCAAAAATTCATCTCTAAATGTGCAAATAAGCCAAGTCAGAGAGACAAAACATGCAGTAGTACTGCTATCATTAAATAAGATTATGGATATTGCTGCAGGACTCAAAAGTACACAAAAATAATGTGTGTGCAAATGTAAGTATAGGTGATTCCAAAAAACTGGTAGTAGTTAAGAACACCATCGCTTGGGCCAGGGAGCAAGCCAAGGTGGGAGTCCAAGTGTGATCCCCTGGCACCACCAGCTTCCCCAAGCACCGCCTGGTGTCGCAGCCAGGAGCCTCCCTCCCCCAAGAGGACTAGTACTCGAGCACTGAATTCTTCAGTGCGTGGGAAAAGCACACTCTCTCTGTCCTGAGAGACAGTAAGGACAACAGCTTTACCATGGCTATTTTCACATTATCTCTGACGTGCATCCTGTCAGCATCCTTTTCGGGAACTGGATCTGAGCTGTCCAGGTGTGCCAGCAATCCTGGTGGCTAGAAACAACAAACAAAACCACACATAAAATCCGTATTTCTAGGCAGCTATGTATCAAGAAAATTTAGCCACCCACACCCAAATAAACTAATACTGTGATAAAATACTGAGGATAGCATTTATCAGATGGCAACTGCAGCAACTGTCTTTAATTTTAAATAGATTAAAAAAAAACAACAAAAACCTTTGACAGTTAGTGGACACACTGAAATTTGACTGGGTAAGAATATATAAATCTTGCCAGCAATTAAACGGACTTACCAAAATGCGTTTCAACAAGTTTGCCGCAGTTGCACTATCGGCTGTCCAGAGTCCCACTAAGTGTCTACTTAGCTGTCTGAAAAAAGCAGACGTTGAGAAAGGTTTGCTGCTTTATCTCAGCTAGAACAGAAAGGAATTTTTAAGAACAAAATATCATATAAGAAATGCAATGATAGTAAAATTATCATTCTAAAGATGTATGAGATAACAGCTGAATTAGAGGTAATGTTCAAGAATTTTTCAGAAATTAAAATACTTCCCTGAAAAAAATTTAACTTTTGGTGAAGGCGAGCATAAAGAAGTTAGGGGATTACCCCCATTCAAAAATAGGAGATTCAAAAAAAATTATGCCTGTGGTACAATTAGTCTGTATAACAAGTTCTGACTTAGTGATCATAGCAACCTGGCATTCTTTGCAATTCTGAACATGAGCAGAAATCACCTTTTTAGTAAGGTCAAAGAAAGTATTTCCGCTTCTGAAGTTTGGGAAAAACTAATTTTCATACTCATGAAAGGCTAAATGCTCATTCTGGTTCAAAAAAAAAAAACTCTCCATTGAATTTATGATCTAGTCCTTGATTAAATAATCGTAATCCTTATGATATCTGTCCTAGGTTAGCAGATAATAGATTTTAATCATCATTGACTATTCTGTGTTTTTAAGAAGGATTCAAGTGCCATTTGCTTTAAAAATCGCTATGAATCCTGTGAAATAGCCAAATAGTCACCAAAGGGAGTATGGATTTATACGTGGAACAGTTCTAGAAGGAAAGAGTTTAATAGAAATTGCATTTTGTTCTCTCATCAATAAATTAAAAATATTCCTGAAATTATTAATTCCTTGTGCTATGGGTTTTTATTGTTGTTGTGCCACACCCAAGCTCAGGGGTTGCTCCTGGCTCTGCACTCAGGAATTACTCCTGGGGGTGCCGGGGGATCAAGCCCAGTCAGTCATGAGCAACGAAAGCACCCTACCCACATACTATCACTCTGGCCCCTGATTCCTGTACTGTATGAAAACCGATATACTTAAGAAGTAAGTAGCATTTGAAATTTGCAAGATAGGATATCACTTCTGGCGGTGCTCAGGGGATTATAGGAATGCTGAGAAAACCTGGGTCAGCCGCATGCAAGGCAAACACCCTACCCGATGTGGTTATCGCTTCAGCCCAAGATATCACTTTTAGCGATTTCTCTAGCCTTAAACTCTTTCTTTTAAACTAATAGGAATCATGAGTCAAAATGTGTCATAATAAGGATACCTAAAAGGGTCACATATCAGAAACCACAAAAGAGAAGTTAAAGAGCCAAAACTCACAGAGCCTATAATTAAAGAATATGTTTCCTTGTATTTATTATAAAAAAAAATATTATTTGCCACTATTTAACTACAGAAGGTTAAGGACGGGGGTTGGAGAGATGGTACAGGGTCTAAGGTATTGTATCTGCATGTGGTCAACACCACTCTAGGCCCCGCAGGTGCAGATCTCCAGAGAGAGCACCTCCAGGAGAAGCTTTAGCCCTCACACCCCCCCGCCCCCCAAGATTCAGGATTGGTCTACGCTACACTGGCTAGATATTAAAGGTCTTCTTTATTAAATAGTGCACAAATGACCAGAGATGTTTTAAAGTGACTGTGTAAGATTTACACATGTGGTCATCTGCATACAAGATGGGCAGAGAAAATGGCGTCTTCTATAAAAAGAGGCCGGAAGTTCTAACAACATACGCTTTGGATACCCTTTCCTATATAGCAGCCCTATGAAAAAGGAGATACAGACTGGTCATAGGGTAACTGAGGATGGGATGGGGAATAAAAAGGCTTTCTCCCTTCCCAAGTTAGCCAGAAGACACCATGATCACTGGGTACAACCTTTCTATAAGGAAAAGAAAAGGAGAAAGGGGTGAGTGAAAAGGAAATGAAACATTTGTGTCATCCAAATACTTTGTTTTATGTAGTATGTGTCCATTCTCTAAACAGAAAGTTGATGTAAGCAAATTAAATTTAACCTACCTATTTGTAAGCATCCTTTGATCTGAGCTTATTGTAAACATCGCAGTATGCAAGTGTCGAAGTAAGGCACCTTCACTTAGGGCAAGCTCCTGCATTTTTGTAGCAATTTCTTTGTCACCTTCCTTTGGAAAAAGGGCAAGATGATCCCTAAAGCAACAAGCTCCAGCAAGCTGTCCTAGTTCTAGAAAACTATTTTCACATCTCTAGATAAAATAACTGTTCAGTATATAGTAAATATTAAAAATGTGTCCTCAATGACACCAAAACAAAAGAAATAGTAGAAGAGATTTTTAAAAATTATTTGTCTTTGGCATATGTTTCCAGATACATTTCTCTGACAAATAAGCTAAGCCTTATTAGTTTAATATTAAAGTTGCGTTGATTCTTTAGAACATAAATCAGTCAACAAAGGGGAGAGGTAACTTTAAAAACCAGGAATTACTACCAAAGGCACCTACAGATTTGGCTTCTTTTGTTCATTAACAATATACTCATTTCATGCTGAACACATTCTAATCTGATGTACGGGCAGTTCTTTTTATTGTTTATACAGACTCACTCTGGCAACCAACTTAGGACTACTAATCAAAGCTATAGAACTATGAATTAAAGCATGTAGGATGATAATTTAGACAATTTTTCAGGAACTAAAAATGCTCACACTGTTGGAGAGAGAAGTACAGTATACAGTACATCTGAAAATATACATATAGGATGGCAAATCATTGTGACCAGCGATTATGCAGTATGTACGTACAGTACATATATGAACTCAAATCATTCTGAACAGCAGTTTGAGAAGATATTTACCAAAATGTTAATGGCACTTATCTCTGGATGATAATAATATAACTGATTTATTTTACTGCTTAGAGATTTTTTTTCTGTACATGCCAATGATTTTTTCAAAGATCATATATCTGCTGTCAGAAAAAAAAAGTAAAATGCCTGCCAGGACTTCAATGAAAATAGTTTTTCTTATTGCTGGTATTACAACAAACCTAACAAACAAGGCTTGTAGTGAAGCCAAAGTCAGCATTTTTGGCACTCAGTAACTACTTCCAAATGCATGCCAATCTATTGGTGGATCCATGTCAGGATCTGGTTTCATAATCCTAACTATCCTTGGCTACTTTAGACTCTATAAAGGAAGATGAGCATACAACCCGTTAGCTTGGTGGGAAAATTGGCATTTAGCAGTAAATGCACATTACGAAAGGACACAAACACTGGCATTTCAATCGTTTTCCTGTCAATCATATCTGAAACAGGTAAATAAGAGCATGCACTAAATCTGTGCACATATTACTTAATGGTGTATTATATTTATGACCAATAAGTCCTATTTTTCTGGTAAAAGGGCCAACTATTCTTACATGTCATCAAAATCACTACCATGACAATAAGATCATTCAAAAGCCACTTAGACTGATGTCCCTACAGCAAGCAGTGAGCTAGCTGATCATGGCCCTGGCCTCGCCTTCAGACTAAAGAGAAGGGTGAGGCAGCTCTGCAGGAGAAGGAAGCCCTGTCTGCTCCGACTGAACCAGGCCCTCATCGCTACAGCAGCACCGCAAAGGTACTTCAGCAAAGGGACTCATCTTTCGTTGCCATTCTTATTTAGTGACATTGCTATAAATTATCCATTAATAGATTTCTATGTAACCTCAATGCATAAAGATTTTAATAGTCATTATCAACCTACCCAGCTCCCCAAAAAACAAAAAGGCTAATTTTTAAAATTCTTTTAAAATGAAAAAAAAAAAAAACCCCAGGAACAAAGACTTATTTTCTATAAACCCATTTAAGAACTTTTCACCTAATTAGAACTTCTAAATAAAGATTAAAATAGCTTTTCTTGCCCAGAAAAAAAAAAAAAAAACATTTCCCAATAAAATCATAAAAGCATGTTTTCAACGTCAGTTAAAACAGTCAATATTTAAGTTTAAAACATCAAAATTTGTCTCACCTCTATTATTGCCTTCATAACCAATCCAGCTCCCTTTACAACTGCCATGGATGGATGCTTTAAAATGGGTAAAGAAAGTATCAAAAAAGAAAACAATTTTATTTAACAATTTTATTTATCTTGTTGTAAAAAGGATACATAATTTCATGCCAGCATAAGTCATAAAATTACAAAAGATAAATCACAAAGTTAAATTCAATTTGATTAAAGATTTTAGGTATCCTAACAATATAGCTCTATAGATAAAGAATTTATATTAGTTGAAAACTGGTACTAATTGGGCAATATACTTAATTTGAATATTACACATCGAACAATAAAATTTCTTAAATAATGCAAATTGACTGTTATAAAGAACTGCACTGTCACTGTATCACTGTCATCCTGTTGCTCATTGATTTGCTCAAGCGGGCACCAGTAACGTCTCCACTGGGAGACTTGATGTTACTGTTTTTGGCATATCAAATATGCCATGGGTAGCTTGCCAGGCTCTGCCGTGTGGGCAGGGGCAGGATACTCTTGGTAGCTTGCTGGATTCTACATAAGAATGGAGGAATCGAACCCGGGTTGGCTGCGTGCATGGCAAGTGCCTTACCCACTGTGCAATAGCTTCAGTCCTCTATTTTTTTTTAATGTACAGCATATGTATAAAAAAGTACATTTATTCATCTCTACATATAAATGAATTTTTTCCCCCATTATTAGTAGAATTGTTAAAACTCATTACTTGGGTAGTTGTAAATAGGGCGGAAGCTTGGGATTTCACGGCATGGTTTTGAGGGGAGTGGTAGAAAGACCACTTTTTCACAAGTAGTACCCATCACCATGCCTAAAAGGTAAAGGAATCAACAGCAAGGTCATTATACTCAATACCAAGAAACCTGTAGGATCAGACTACATGTATTCACCAGCATTACTAAGCAAGAAAACATGGTATGTTACTAAAAGATAAAAGACCCAAATGGTTCTGCGAGGTCAGCTGCTCTCTAAAAAGCTGAGTACAAGTGCTCACCTGAAAGAGTTTGAAGAGGGTCTTTCCATTGGACGCCACCATCTCCAAGAGCATGTCAAACTGCTGCCCTTCTGTCGTCTCACTGTATGGAGCACAGAGGGCGAAAGTAAGGAAGTCCAAGAGTGAACTAATGACGAGGGCACCAGTCCCATGATCCTGAAACAAAGCAGCACATGTTCGACTTAGGACAGACAGCTTCACTTAAAATACAGCAATGCCAGCCTCCTCTCTCTGATTTCCTGTTCGAAGTAAACATTCCATCTTTCAGCACCAGGTTCCAAATTTGATGACTCAAAGTAGTAAACTGGCTTACTAGTAATGCAGATTCACTGCTCACCATACCACAGAAAGGATGGAATGGAAATTCAGCAGGACTGAATTTGCCTGCTGAAAATGCTCCATGTCCTGTGTAGAAGGTGGTGCTCAGGAGGTCAGGGCTGCTGCCAGCCATAAGGAAGCTGAAGGTGCAGGGCCCGGCAAGGCTCCTGCTTGTTAGGGCCCCAAGGTGCTGGAGGCCCCATCCCTATCCCCAGCTGTGCTCAGGCGGCCATGTGGTGCTGGAGTTCAAAACCGGGGTCTCTAGCATGCAGGCCTGTGCTCTGGACCTGTGATCAATGTCCCAGCCCCTTAAAAGCAATCCCTTCTCAAACTCTGGCACAGGCACACTTCCTTCTTAATGTTATAGACTGCTCAATGAATGCCAACATGTTTACCAATGACTGAAATTTGATTTCTTTTTTTGAGTTTATTTCACAAAGACAGTTTATTTTTTTTTAAAAAAAGCAAAATTCTGGAATGTCATTATAAAATTTAAAGGCTTTAAAATTTACCCTCCTTGGATGAATAGATACTACTACAAAACAAAGCTAGCGTTTTATTATTAGTAACAATACTAAAGGATGACCAATTTGAGGGCTGCAAATTAAAAACAAAACAAAACAAAAAACCTATCCATGTTGTATTTTTAGAACATCATTCAATAATGACCTGGTATTTTTCATTAAGGCACATTTCATCTTAACTTACCACATGGGAATTAAATTTCTCCAGTAAGTTTTCCAGAAACTTCTTTGAAGAGAGAAGGGAAGCTTTGTTTAGCTGTTCTTGTCTTAAGTCATAGTTATCATGCATGGGCTGTTGAGTAAAAACAGCGATAATGTAGTGGCTGGCACCACACAAAAGTCATTTATTTATGAAGAGTTCTCACTGAACATCAAATGAATTAAAAACCACAGGCTATAAAGTTTAGGGGAAGAAGGAAACTCATAAGACAAGCAGGCAGAAGAGATGATTTCCCTTCTGTTTCATGAGCTTTTGTAAGCAATTTTTCTAACAAATCACCGTCTACAGCACAGCACAAAGTGTGGTCAAAAGTTTGTCTCTTAATGAAGGCAAATGCCACTCAGTCCTTCCCCCAATTATCTACTTTAAATTAAAAATGATGGAACTTATAATTAAAAGCAAGTACTAAAATAGTAAATTCTTTTGGATGTGGGTCAGTCTCTGTGGTGTGAGATGATATCTCATTGTTGTTTTGATCTGCATCTCCCTGATAATTAGTGACATAGAGCATTTCCTCATGTGCCTCTGAGCCATTCGGATTTCTTCTTTGAGAAAATTTCTGTTCATTTCCCAGCAATACCACTCCTGGGAATATATCCTGGAGAGGCAAAAAGGTATAGTAGAAATGACATCTGCATTTCTATATTCATTGCAGCACTGTTTACAATAGCCAAAATCTGGGAAAAAACGGAGTGCCCAAAAACAGATGACTGGTTAAAGAAACTTTGGTACATCTACACAATGGAATACTATGCAGCTGTTAGAAAAGATGAAGTCATGAAATTTCCATATAGGTGGATCAACATGGAAAGTATCATGTTAAGTGAAATGAGTCAGAAAGAGAGAGACAGACATGGGCTGGAGCGATAGCACAGCGGGTAGGGCATTTGCCTTGTACGCGGCCGACCCAGGTTCGATTCCCAGCATCCCATATGGTCTCCCAAGCAACGCCAGGAGTAATTCTTGAGTGCAGAGTCAGGAGTAACCCCTGAGTGTGTGCTGGGTGTGACACAAAAAGCAAACAAAAAAAAAAAAAAGAGAGAGAGAGAGACAGACAAAGAAAGATTGCACTCATCTGTGGAATATAAAATAACAGAGTGGGAGACTAACACCCAAGAGTAGTAGAGATAAGGACCAGGAAGTCTGCCCCACAGCTTGGAAACTGGCCTCACATGCTGGGGGAAAAGGCAGCTCAGATAGAGAAGGAAACACAAGTAGAGGATGTTGGGACGACCCATTCAGGTTGGAAGATGCGAACTGAAAGTAGACTACAGACTGAACATGAAGGCCACTCAATACCTCTATTGCAAACTACAACACTCAAAAGGAGAGAGAACAAAAGGGAATGCCCTGCCGCAGAGCAGGGTGGGGTGGTAGGGGATGGGGTGGGGGTGGTGAGAGGGATACTGGGATCTCTGGTGGAGGTAAATGGGCAGTGGTGGCTGGATGGGTAAACAATCACTGTATGAGTGAAATGCAAACTAAAAGTTCATAAGTTTGTAACTGTACATCACAGTGTTTCTCTAATAAAAAATTTTAAAAAATAAATAAAATACTTAGTAAATTCCTCTCTATCTCATCTGTACCTGTATGTTGACTGCAGTACTGTTCACAATAGCCAGAATCTGGAAACAACCTCAGTGCTCGAGAACAGACGACTGGTTAAAGAAAAACTTTGGTATATCTACACAATGGAATACCATGCAGCTGTTAGGAAAATGAAGTCATGAAATTTGCTTGTAAGTGGTCATGGAGAGTATCATGCCAAGTGAAATGAGTCAGAAAGAGAGAGACAGACATAGAAGAACTACACTCATTTGTGGAATATAAAATGACATAAGACTAACACTCAAGGACAGTAGACACAATGGCAAGGAATATTGCCCCATAGTTGGAAGCCTGCCTCATGAGCTGGGGGAGAAGACAACTGGAATAGAGAAGAAATCATTAAGTCACTGATGGTTAGAGGGATCGCTCGGGATGGGAGATGTGTGCTGAAAGTAGCTAAAGGACCAAATGTTATAGCCTCTCAGTATCTATATTGCAAACCATAATGCCCAAAAGTAGAGAGAGAGTATGGGGGAAATTATCTGCTGTAGAGGCAGGGGGAGGGCTGGGAAAGGGGGGTATATTGGGGACATTGGTGGTGAAAACTGTGCACTGGTGGAGGAATGGGTGTTGGGTGTTGTTCATTGTATGACTGAAACTCAAACATGAAAGCTTTGTAACTATCTCATGGTGATTCAATTAAAAAAAAAAATTCCTCTCTGTCTCAAGGTAATCTCTTTTGACTGCTGGGATAACTGAGCACAGGAAAGATAACAAGATCAATAATTTGGAGTTGATTTCAAATAATAATTGTGCTAGTTATCATAGCTGCTCTCTGACTAAGTTTCTTAGGCTCTCGAAGCTTCATTTTCTGCAGCAGTAAGGAAGGAAGAATAATAGTACTTCTCTCAGAGGGTGGTTACGGAGCTTACATGAAACAGTTTATGTAAAGTGCGTAGCCAAAGCCTAACAAGTGAAAAAGGTTCTATAGGTTTGTTCATACTATTGCTATCTCATGCTCTAATTATCTCACTTTTAAAAGAAGACAACAGGGTCCCAATTGGGCCTACTGCCTATGCTAAGTTCCACTTCACCAAACTGAGTCTATTTTTTTGGCCTTCCCAGAAATAAATCTTAAACCAGTAAAAAAGAAATTTCCTAATCAATATAAGTAACCTGCCTGACAGCCCCCTGCAGTATTCACTAAAGGAAACAGCCCTATCAAAATCAACCCACTCCTTGCCTCATGTCAATTCCTTTCCCTCACTCCCTTCTGCCCATAAACCACCAGCTGATATGTAAAGTTACATTTCCTCAAAAAGTGCCACTTACACACATGAGGGCACAAAGCATGTCCACAGAAGCGTGGATCACTCCATTGTGGTTCCTCTTCAGTGCTTTTACTACCTTCACTCCCAGACGCTCCCGAAACCTTGTGGAACAAAACAAACAAAAAAAAGGGCATATAATAACCATAAGAGCATTACTGTTCTGTTTTATTGTTAAAATGAAGTTAAGTGATCATTCTAAATTTCCATTGTATTACTACAACAATTACTTATTTTGAATCCCACTAAACATCAACTTTCATAATAGGTCTTTTCTTTAAGGAAAAACATTTTTGTTCCATTTTTATCATTAATTTTACAACATTATAGATTGAGAGGCATCATTCACCTATGTGTGTAACAAATTCATTGCACCCATTACCAAATTACAGTGCAACCTCATCACCAAAAAGATTTCTCTACTAGGAACTTCTATTATTTTGAGGGTGTATATGTGTGTTTGGGAGGGTGGGGGGATGGCATCCGAAGATCAAAGCTGGGGACTCATACAATTCACGTACAGTACCTCTGACATCTCTGTCCTCTGTGACTTTTTAAGTTAATTAAAACTAAAAAACAGGAGACAATAGCAGAACTAGTCAGAATGGAACCAATATCGTCTGCAGTTCCACTTAGCCTCCTTTTGAAATTCTCATGAATAAAAAATTTAAAAAAAAAAAACAACTACTACTACCATATTGTCATGTCATATAAAAGGTATAAAGATGTGGTCAGACATGAAGGCGTGAACCTAATTATTATTGAGATATTTAGATTCTCTAAAGGAAGTTGCGTTTCAGAAGAGAGGAGCCAGAGAGCGCAACAAGCTGAACGCATGCTCTGAGTGCCGGGAGCCGAGGTGTGGTCCCCAGCACAGTACTGTCCCCAGAGCACCGTGCACCGCCAGAAGCTACCGCCATGCACTGCCAGGCTTGCAGCAAGAAAACGAAGAAAGAAAACGAAGCATCAGAAAATGACTTACTTCGGAAGCTGAGTGAAGGCTAGAAAGCCAGCTTTGGAAGCCACAAGCCTCCTCACAGCCTGGAACTGGCTCTCCAGTTCTGCATTTGAAGCTACAAACTCTCCCTCTTGGGACAGCAATGCTGTTATGGCATTATTGATCAGTTTCTCTTTGTTTTCTGAGAAGAGACCCTAGGCAAAGGAAGAGTATTTCAAAACAAGGTCGCCATGCCAAAATTTAGTAAGAATGAACAAATCGCAACTGATCTTACATCCTGTGTCACCGCATGCAAAACACCGCTGTAGGAAATATTTGCGTTGAACCTGAACACAGCATCGGCAAAGTTGCCATCTGTGAGGAGATGAAAAGGCCAAGAAAGACTTAGAGGTTTGCATTTCTCATTTCTGAACGACGACGGAGTGAGTGGAGGGAGATGCAAATCCATACTTACTCGGGGGTGCGGCCAAGAATCGGAGATGAAGGCTCTCGACCTCCTCATCCACGGGCATGCTGAGCAAGCCCCACCGCTGGCCCTTGTGGGTCGGCGTCATTTTCACACAGACATCTCTGTTACCCGAGGCTCGGACTCCATCCAGCAAACTTGCCAGCAAGGAATCTCTAAGCAAAGTTTCAAAGGAAAGAGGTTTCAAGATTCAAAACTAAGGCGAGGTCTGATTCAGAACGCAGAGACCCTTCAGCAGGTAAAGGGCTCTGGGAACACGGGACCACAAAGGGCTTGTGCAGGGCGCCTGAGGCCAACGCTAGCTCTGCACTCTGCTGTCACGAGACTTTGGACAAGGCAGTGCTGAACTGGAGCGTCAACATTTTCCCAGGGGCTTGACATTTCCCAATTTTTAAGTCTTATTGAGGTACAACTTACAAATTAAAAAAAAAAGCTACCGATTAAGTTAGGTCATTTTTAGCATATCCCGAGGTCTGAGAGGTCATCCCCACAATACGGACTGGGACACTGCCATCATCCTGAAGAGTTCTCCCATGTCCATTTTTTGAGAAAAGTCCCTGCCAGGCAACCCCTCAGTTACTTTGGTTCTCTATGGGAAAAACTTACAGGAAACTTATGGGAAACTTGTTCAAGAGAATGAAAAGACAAGCCCCAGGCTGGGAGAAAATATTTGTAAGAGACAGAGCTGAGAGAGAATTCTCAGAATATATCCATGAGAAAGACAACACAAAAGAATATTCATAGTCCTTAACAGATATTTTCCCTCTTCAAAGAAATGCAAATAAAAGCAAGATATCACTAGGCAACTACTGAAAACGGCCCAAATCTGTCAGTGTGGTGAGGATGTGGAGTGGCAGGAGCTCTTGCTCATGGCTGCTGGGAGATGAAAGAGCTTAGCCACTTCCGGAAGACAGTCTGGTGTTTCTTACAAAACTGACCATCCTCTTACCAAATCACTTAGCAATCGCACACCTCAGGGGTCACCCAGAGGAACTGAAAACCTACGTTCACACAAAACTAGAACACTGATACCCACAGAAGCTTTTATTCAGAATGGCCAAAACTCCACAAGTAACCAACAACGTGTTCCTCATAAGCGACTAAGTCGTGATACATCTGACAACAAAGTATTCGTCAGTGGTTAAAGAAAAGTGAACTAAGTAATCTAATAATTTACACCATGAAGACTAGAGCTACTTTTGTACCCTATATTTGAAAGTGGCTGAGAGGGGCTGGAGCAATAGCACAGTGGGTTGGGCGATTGCCTTGCACTCAGCTGACCCGGGTTCGATTCCCAGCATTCCGTACGGTCCCCTGATCACCACCAGGGATAATTCCTGAGTGCAGAGCCAGGAATAACCTCTGTGCACTGCTGGGGGTGACCCAAAAAGAAAAGAAAAAAAAGTGGCTGAGAGGAAATACCACATGCTCTCATCCTGAGAAAAGCGTCTGTCTGTAACCCTGTAAGGTGATGGGCAGCAGCCCCCCTAACGGTGGTGATCCTTAAGCAAGGCACACAGTCACTGAGACCATTCGATGATCATTAAGTGAATTCCTCAAACTATCATTTGATATATTAATCCTACTTCAATAAAGACAGACACCCATCCTATTGAAAAAGCCATGAAAAGACAGAGAGGAAGCAAAAGAAGGCAACTAAGAGGCCTGATCTGAACTACCACTCCAAGACAGTGGTGAAAAGGCACCCCCCCCACACACACACACACAATAAGACAGTGAGGAGCTGGGGAGAGGGCTGGCCTCTGGTGGTGGAAATGCAGTGACTTTGTACATCAAAAGCAAAACGTTGACACTATTATAAACATTGGTTTGTCCTTTCTGCCTTGCCACAGGGAGCCACGTTTATTGGGTTACACCCATCACAGTGCTCCCATAAGAGGCACTCCCATTCTTCTATGTTCATCTCTAACCTCTTTCTTTGTGCTCTGCTTCCCCAAATGGCCAATCACCTTTATCTCCTAATCAGACCCTGTGAACTGTATATACTGCTTTTCTCTTCTCCCTGTTTCCTTTGCAGAGTTACTTCAGAGCACTCCTTTTTGTATAGACACAGGAAGACAGTTAATGCTATGCTTTTGTAACTTGGGAGTTAATTGACTCCGAATATTCACTCCAGGTCAGGGCATCTGCTTTCTCGACTTAAGCCTCAGTTGCCCTTACTTTCTAGCACCCCAAAAGCAGGGTCCCAACGAGGGTTGGATGGACCCGGGGCAAGCAGTGAGCTACCGTGGCATCGAAATGGGCCAGGCCAAAGCACCATAATACTTAACTACAAGTAAAGAGCTGATCATGGAGAAATTCTGTCATGATTCAAAGAGTAACAACTGGATTAGGACCCTGCTAGGGTTAGGAAAGACTAATCTGGCCTGAGCACTGTAGTCTGAGATCTATAATGAGGTGTCCCAGGAGAGCCACCCTACAAGCTTAATGTATCTCTCTTACTGTGTCCATACAAAGTAACAATAGTATTAAGGAGCAGAATTAAGATGAATGTTTAAATGGCTACTGGACTAAGGAAAGGAGAAACACACCCTAGGTGGTATTTAGTATTTAGCCCTTGACCAGGATCTCCTGGCTGCAGGAGATCAGGAAGGGCTTTCATATGTTGATTGTGCTACCAGACTGGGGCATGGCTGCTAGAGTGTGGAGACACTAGCAAGCGGACAGGAGATTGGAAAGAGGGGCAGGGTGAGACTGGAATGGGGAGCTTGGTGAGACTGGAACAGGCACGTGGGGAGAATGGAATAAACGGCAACTGATCACCAACCAGCCTGGCCCTCGTTTCCTCCTTGGTCCGCCCATGGCACTGGCCATCCTGAGTGAGGGAGTGGCCTGAGACCACTGAATGCAGGTGGCAAGATAGAGTCAGAAGGTTTTTTATTCGTTTTATGACTACACAGTAAACCATGTTACCTTGGTAAGAGTAATTTAAAAAATAATTTTGAAAAAAATCAGTTGTCAAAGTTTATAGGGACAGTGAAAGAGATAAATAAGCAGAGAAGCATGTTTAAGAGAATTTTTTTCTCTATTCACAAAATTCAGTTAGTGAAAATACCCTGTATGACTCTATAATGCCGTTCAATGTGCCATTATGCATTTATCTAATCCATAAAATGTACAACACCAAGAGTGAACCCTAAGGAGCAAAATTAACTTTGGATTGATAATTGGGTATCAGTGTACTTTCACCAGTTTTAACAAATGTACCATTATGTATATGTGTGTGTGCATATATATATATATATACCAGATATATCCTTTATCACTTACATTATTTCCAAACACACACACACACACACACACACACACACACACACACACACACACACACACACACACACACACACACACACACCCCTTTGCTTGCTGTTTCAAAGACTTTTTTCTGTTTTGAACTGTACTTTTGATATTAGGTCTAAATATATAATCTGAAGTCACAAAGAAATTACTATACTCTCTGCTTTTAAGCTCTACTGGAAATAATGGTCGCTTTTTTTCCTAGGGCTATTATCAGGATTAAACAACAAAGCACATGACAAACTGTAAGCCTGAGATTCTTCCTGCTAGAACATCTGCAAAATTCTTTTTTGGGGCTGCTTTCTGTAATGCCAGGGGTCAAACCAAGGTCAGCTAAATGCAAAGAAGCATCTTAACCCCTGAAATCTCTCCAGGCCCATGCACAAGTGTTTTCAGGAGTCCTCTTCTTTGAATTTAGGACTAGAAAAAAGTACGACCTTTTGTTTAAGATGCCATTTTTTTTTTTTTTTGTGGCTGTTATTGTTTTTACGGTGCTCAGGGGACCATTATGGGATGCCGGAGACCAAACTGACTTGGCCCGGTGCAAGGCAAGCACCCTACCTCAGTACTATCTCTCCAGTCCAAAGATGCCATTTTTGTTGATGCCAAATCAAAAGCTTTAAGGTCAGGGGCTGGAGAGTTATCCCAATGCACTGAACGTATGCTTTGCATGCAGAGACCCCGGATCGAGCCCTGGTACAACGTGGTTCCCCAAGAACAAGCAAGAGTCACCACAACATGCGCCCAACCCAGGTTCCATCACTGACACCCATGTGGTCTCCTGAGCACTGGCAGGATGAACGCCTGAGTGCAGAGCCAGGAGCAACCCCTGCTTCCCCACCCCCAACCCCCAAAAAAGCTTTCTTAGGTGAGAAACAGCTATTGTTCATATAAGTAAGATTGGACTGTACACAGTGGTCTAGTGTGCTAGACCCTTTCAACAACTGCTTAAGATTTTTGTCTTCCAACTATGTACAACAGCAAGAAATGACTGCCTAGAATACAGAAACTACCAACCCACAATGATGGTTTAGTACATGAAGAGAACCACAGCAGAACAGTACATGTTTGAACTTATAGGGGAAGTCTGAGATATGTATACACTCATAAAACTTTCATACCGAAAGTCAAGTCATAAGAAATATCAAAAAATAAATAAGCTTGTAATACTAGGAAGTCAGCAGGTTGATAGTATTGATAAAATCCTCAGTGATTCATAAAATCATTAACTTGCAGCTGTTATTCAAACATTGTAACAATAAAAGTGAAATTGTGAATTAATTTAAAATAAAATCACCATTTTTATTCTCTTTAGGAATTTGGAAACGAAATAAAGGTCATTTTAAATATGCAAAAAACAGTGTCCTTTCTTTAATTACACAATCCCAAAGCCCTCTGCTTGCATTTCTTTTTGTTTTGGGGCCACATCTGGTGATGCTCAGGGGTTACTCCTGGCTCTGTGCTCAGGGATCGGAGGGAGAGGGATGCCACATGGGGTGCCAGGGATTGAACCCAGGTTGGCCACATGCAAAGCAATCATCTTACCTGCTGTAATATCTTTCCCTCCCCAAAGCTCTAGGTATTTTTGTAAAACAGGTTTGTGGGGACCAGAGACACAGCTCATATGCTTGAGTACATGTTTGTGTGGGGAGGGCCCAGGTTCCACATGATCCCTTGACCACCAAGAGCACAGAGCTGTGAGTAGTTTCGAGCACTGCTAGGTGTGGCCCAGGTTCCTACCATCCCCTCTCATACCCAGTAAAATCAAAGTAGGTTTCCCATTTTTATTATACTATGATTACGTTAAGCCGGCTGACAGTAGTGTAATATTAAGTGCCAAGAGCAGTCCTCCCAGTCCCTTCTCTCCCCTGTGACTGGCCTCTCCCTAGGAACTTCAGCTCTGTTATTAGTGCAGTTTGTTTCACTGGCCATTGTCTGTTCTCTCCCTTTGATGCAGCAAAAAAGGCCCCACACTTCTTGTTGGCGGGATTACAAACTGGTTCAGCCTCTGGAAAACAGTCTGAAACTGAAACTAGAACTACCATAAGCACCAACAAATCACTTCTTGAGTAACTATCCCCCGAACACAAACATAGTTTGAATTTGAAAAGCTCTAGACTGGTATCTTCCCTGTTCATCTCTGATGGAGCACTTCTGCTACCCGAATACAAAAAGGTCCCAGCAACTTGATGAATTAGAAACACAAATACCTTTCTGTCGAAGAATATTTTCGTATTTGCCCTTTTATAAATTCAATGGTAAAAATTTGAGGATTTTCTGAGTCACAAACCAATGCAAATACCTAAGGAAAACAAAGGTAAGTTCAACAGAGAATATATGTTTCACTTCATTAGAAAAATCACATTGCTTCCTATCTTACAAAAGTCAGTATTTTAAAAAGTAACCTGTTTACAAAACCTAATTCAAGAGGTACTTAGAAGTTCCATTCAAATTCTAAAATACCTGAAAGAAAACTTTCTCTGGGGGTGAGGGGGCGGGGACAAAGCTAGTAGAGCTAAAGCACAAGCTTTGCGTGTGGGAACACAGGCTTGGGAGCAATCCCTGAGCACTGAGCTAAGAGGGGCCAAAGCCCCTGAAAATTTTCATTGCTAGTGCACTTACACATAACACTTATAGGGAAATCAATCTGTTAAACTATTTTTAAAAGCAGTAACTACAACATTAGAAAGAATTACAGGTTCTTCCTGTCATTTCAGGCATGAGAAATTATTAGAATAAGAAATTAGTCCTCCATATCTGAGGGCTCAGTATCTGAGATTTGACCAATCACAAAAGAAAATTACACACTCCACAGTTAGGCCTGTAATGGAAAGTTTACACCTGTTGGGGTTTTGTTTGTTTTGGGGGTTGTTTTTATTTTGGGGGTACTTTTTTGAGGGTGGTTCAGGCCATACCCAGTGAGACTCAGGGATTACTCCTGAGTAATCACTCCTGGTGGGCTCAGGAAATCATGTGGGGTGCTGGAGATCAAACCTGGGTTGGTTAGTGCAAGACAAATGCCCTCCCCTCTGTACCATGGCTCTGGCCCGAAAGGTTTACATCTATAGTGAACCTGCACAATTTACTTCTTTTCATTATTCCTTAAAACAATATTGATCTTGTATTAGGCTATTGTAAGTAATCAAGAGATGATTTAAAGGACAAAGTACTGAGAACTTTGTCCTTTAAATAGGCAAACTCAGTTTGGTAATAGTGGGGGTCACAGAACAAACCTGTCCTGTTCCACCCGCCCCCACCCCAGCCCATGGACACCTAGAGACAAATGCATTCTAATGTATCAATAGGGAAAAAGAAACTCTCACTTAAGCTAATAATGTCACAACTTACTTCTCCTAAAGGCTTCAATGTTGCAATATTGTAAGTAGCTGGATCTCTTTCTACTAAACAAGTCTCTGTAAGGGCTAGAACTCTTTTCACAGGTTCCTTAAAAAAAAAAAAAAAGAGAGAGAGACATACTAGAGCGGGGGAAATGTCAAAATCATGATGAACAACTTTTTCACATAGAAATCTTACCGGATGTCTTGGTGATATTTTTTGCACAATAAACTCAGCTAAAGATGTGATGGATTCATCAGTGCTGTATTTTCCAAAACGAAGATTCAAATATTGCTCAAATTCTAAAGGTTCTTTTCTGATCCTCAATGAAATGCCTACATAGTTGCCAGCATGATCTATTGCACTTTTGATAATTTCTTCTCTTTGCTCTGATGCAAATAAATGCTGCAGGAATTTTGAAATGTCAAAAGTCAGGGTTGAACACTACATTGAACTGATTCATAAGAAAAACATGGCAAGTCTACAGGGGGAAAACATAGTCGATCTTAATAAAGATAGGGAAGTCATGTTGTTGTTGAAATATTACTTAATTAAAATCAAAGTCTGGGACCTAGTGTCTTGCAAACAAATCACTGAATGAAAGCAAACTGCCCCCTCCCAGCCAAGTATAGTTCCATCTCTGTATGATAAAACAGCATTCTGACTCTTCAAAAGAGGATCTAGGAATCTCAGCTAAGTCTAGTGGAAGCAATGGAGCTATGGGTACAATTTCCCACTTTAAACTAAGGTAGCTTTGAATTAATTTTTTTTAAACAGTGGGATCCAATACAAGATTATGTTGAAGAATGTTTAAATATTTAGAAATTAATAGCCTGTAGATATTATAAAGCAACCTGTGACTACTTACAAAGGGTCAGATATTGCTGTCTTGTATTTCCCAAATAAAACTCCCTTCTTTAAACACACACACAATTTTATTGTCAGCAGTTTAACACATCACTATGGATACAGGACACTAGGTCAACGCCAATTGACTGAATCTATTTGAATCTATTTGCAGTGAAATGACTCACTAGCTAGTATCTTTTAAAAGGCTCCTTTGGAATAAGCTTAAAAAGTGGATGACTAAAGTTGAAACTGTTTGATACCATCAAGCAATAAAATACACTGGCAACTGAGTAGTATCAGACAATTCTCAACCGAAATGTTTACCTTATACACGGTGCAGTTTAGTTGAGTGACTGTGGGACAACAGTCTTGTTAAGGCCTGCACGATCATCTCCTGATAATTAGAATGCTCTCCTAGTGCTAAAGCACTGATTATTACTACCTCCACTGCCCAGGGACGAGACAAACCTTCCCACAGCACCAGGACTGCAGGCTACTGGCTTCCTTAAGGTGGAAGAGGTAACTTTTCTCCTTGAGCTTTTGAGTCTTAACAAAAAAAAAGTCCGCATGTGTACTCTTAGAAAACAGCACTAGAATAAAACTTATAACTGGGTAAGAGCAAAATCAAGAGTCTGGGACTATAATTCAATTTGCCTTGAAAACATAAGGCCTACTCAGAGAAGGGAACAGCAAGTAAAATGTGGTTGTTGGTCATGTGGAGGAAAGATGATGCGGGCCAAATATAGACCAGAGACTGAACGCAATGGCCACTCAACACCTTTATTGCAAACCACAACACCTAACCAGAGAGAGAGAACAAAAGGGAATTCCCTGCCATAGTGGCAGGGTGGGGTGGGGGGAGACGGGACTGGGAAGGGGGGTGGGATGTTGGGTTTACTGGTGGTGGAGAATGGGCACTGGTGAAGGGATGGGTTATCAAACTTTGTAAGGGAGAATCATGAGCACAAAAATGTATAAATCTGTAACTGTACCCTCACGTTGACTCACTAATTAAAAATAAACTATATAAAAAAAACAAAAAAAAACAAAAAAAAAAAAAAAAGAAAACATAAGGCCTGGAGAGGTAGTAGAGCCTTGCACACAACCAACCCTGGCTCAATCCCCGGCATCCCGTATGGTCCCCTGAGCACCACCGGGAGTAATTCCTGAGTGCACAGACCGGAGTGACCCTCTGAGCATCACAGCGTGTGACCCCAAAACCAAAAAAAAAAACACAAAAGAAAATGTAAGGCCCTGCATTTGATCCCTGGCACTGTCGAAAAACAGGGTTATGCCTAGTGAGAAAGGCCTTTGTTTTGGGGGTGCTTTGTTTATTTGGAGGCGGGGGGAGTGGCAAGGGGGTTCTCGAGTTATACCCAGGAGTGCTCCGGGGCTTTTCCTGGCTCTGTGCTCAGGAATGACCCTAGCCATGCCTAGGAGACCACAGATCATACCAGGGGCTGAACCAGGGCTGGTCAAAGTGGCCACATGCAAGGCAAGTGCCTGACTTCTGCTATTTCTCCGGCCCACGTCTATATCTCTGAAGACGTAATGTATTTTATAAATCACTTTGTTTCACAATTTCCCCACCAATATGCTTATTTCCTTTCTGCTACCTTTCACCCTTCACTTAACCACAATACAATCTTGGAAAGGTATTTGACTATGGGAGCTTCCGGAACTAAAATTCTCAAAGAAAATAATTCTTGACATTAAGTTTAATTGAGTCTCTCTACATGAAGACTCTTGCTCTATTGTTCATTTTTATTATTTGGAATTTAATTAAAGAAGGCAGAATGCTTCCTTTTCTACAAACAGAAGTCCCGACGTCTAAAGTGACTCCTATTATAACCTACAACTTACATGTAATTCAGAATTTCAAAATACAAGCATACAATAGGTTACAAATTTGACATTTCAATGAATATACAGATTTTAGATTCAAACTGCTTTTTTGAAGATAGCTGATAAACTTTCAGAAAATACGGTAACAAGTTAGAATTCTAATAGCAAGTCAGAATTCAAGACGACTTGATGCCAAGACCTTTACTCTTAACACAAAACTTTCTTCCAGAAGAATCATGTGAAATTTCAAAATAAAGTGTTAAAAACTGTTTTCCTCCAAATGGTCATGCTACCTTTTGATAATTAAAAACAACAACAACAACAACAACAGAGGGCTGGAGCAATAGTACAGTGGGTAGGACATTTGCCTTGTATGGGTTTGATCCCCGGCATCCCATATGGTCCCCCAAGCACCGCCAGGAATAACTCCTGAGCGCAGAGCCAGGAGTAACCCCTAAGCGTTGCTGGGTGTGACCCAAAAAGCAAAAATAAATACATAAAATTTAAAAATGAATAAAACAAAACACTACTTACCAACCTACTAAATCCTCCATAAAGTATGCAAAACCCTCCTTGATAATCCGAGAGATCTACGAAACCTTCAATATTTCTATAGTCATACGAACAGAGGACTCTGTTGGTTGCAGGATTAATTTGGTCAAAGCCTCCAGGAGTTACTTCCAAAATGACAGGTTTTCTAGTATCACCCCAGTGGTGCTTATAACAGCTATATCTCTAGAGAGAAAGAAACAGCATTATTTTTAGGCTCATAATTCTAAAGTTCCTGCTGAAACAAACAAAAACCAAAGCAATAGTATGAATACTTTGAAGCACTATCCAAATTCTTAAAACAATTTTTTAGCTGCTGGAGGTTATAAGTACATAAGAAAGTGCAGGGCTTGAGGCTGGAGGATAGAGTATAGCACGCAGGGCTTTTGCCTTGCACAAGGCCGACCCAGGTTCAGCCCTCAACATCCCATATGGTCCCCGAGTATTTCCTGAGCGCAGAGTACTCATGGGCGGAGCGCATGCTTCGCATGAAGGAGGCCAAGAGAGTATCGGGAGCAACTCTAAGCATGGGGCTGGAGACAGCTCCTGAGTAACATTAGCTGTGGAAGATAATATATCCTCCATTTGAAATTAAAGATGAATATTAAGGGAAGCTAATGCAATAAATAAAAAGAAAAAGAAAAAAATCCTAAATAGGTTATTATTCAAGAATTTTATCATGAGAAAGAGCTCACACATTTTCAGGCAAATTACAGAATCATTTTAAAACACCTGAGCTAATTCAACATGTTAATACAATTTTCTTTCTGCACATATAAAAAAGATGAAGTTTGACTTCAGGTTTCTAATCATATCAAGCAGAAAGTTATCTTTGCAAGAGTAATCACCATAGTAAGTAAAACTGTACTTTGGTAAATATCTTAAATAACATCTCTTTGTAAATTCTATCATCTAGTATCAGAAAATATTAGAATGGCCAACATCTTTTACCATGCCATTTTATTCTTAAAAAACAAAAAGTGTAGCTGAGGTGTTCATCAAAACTATAATAGAAGAAAACAACTGAATGGCAAAACAAAGCAAACAGCATCAAGTACAAAAGGAATCATCCTGCACCCACTCAAAAAAGCCACTTTTCTACTTATCAATACAAAGAATGCAGTCAACCGCATGCTTACAGTAAAAATCAATGGCGTGTTTGAGAATAACCATTTCTTATACCGAAATAAAAGAAAATTATATTGTACACCTTCAGAAGAGTATGGTGTTAAAATAAAAAAATATATACCAACACCCCAAATTTAAGCTTAACAACGAGATTCACACAGGATGGTATCATATCAAGTCCTTGGCAATATTGCTTGGTGGCATTACGTATACTGCATAGTTCCACAGAAAGAGAAAAAGCCTGCATATACTCCAAGAAATGCAGTCGGGGCTCTGCAGTGCACTGAACAATGGATGCCGGTCACCTGTCACCTCTCCAGGAGTGGTGCAGAGAGGCCACAAGAAAGAAGGTGCTTCTCTGACAGCTGTCCTTGTTGTCAATCCCCCAGCCCATCCTGCAGGGGGTTCTCCCAGCCCACCCAGCTGATAACAGGGAAGGAAACAGTGAAGGAGCACCAAAGGAAAGCAGATGAAAGAGTGACCCTTCCTCTGGACTCAGAGATGGTGAGAGAGAGAGAGAGAGAGAGAGAGAGAGAGAGAGAGAGAGAGAGAGAGAGAGAGAGAGAGAGGAAGAGGAAGAGGAAGAGAAGGAGAGGGGAGAGAGAAAGAAAAGGAGAGAGCAGAGAGAAAGGGAGAGGGATAGAAATACAGAAGGGAGAGGGGGAGGGAGAGAAAGAAAGGAAGAGAGCGGGATAGGGAAAAAGAGAAGGGAGAGGGAGAGAGAGAGAAGCGAGGGAGAAAAAGTGAGAGAGGGAGGAAGAGGAGGGGAAGGAAAAGAAGGGCAGGGAGAGGGAAGGGGAGGAAGAGAAGAAGGGAGGAGAGAGAGGGAGACTTAAGCCTGATTTAGAATCTGTCGGAGCAACTGAAGGTCTCAGGACCAAACACAACAGAGGCGAGCATCAGCTCAGCATCTGGGACAGAATAAACCTGCATTTCCTGGTGGGAGGTGCAGGTGCTATTTATTCCTGGTGTAATCTGAGGTGAACTAGCCTTCATCCATCAGCTAAAAACACTGCTTCCAACTTGCAGTATGACAGATATTAGTGGGAATTAACATAAAGGGAAATCAAGTATGGACCTAGAATAGCTGTGCACAAAAACATGAGGCACAAAGAAAACTTACTGCTAAACTAAAACAAAAATGAGGCACACTGATTTTTGACCTTATAGAAATCTGGGGCCAGAGCAGTAACACAGCAAGTAGGGTGCCTGCCTTGTATGCAGCAGACTGGGGCTCGGTCCCTGGCAGCACGTATGGTCCCCCGAGCCTGACAAAAGTCAGGAGTCAGCCCTGAACACTGCCGGGTGTGGCACAAAACCAAACAAACAAAAAAAGAAACCTGGCTGTGGCTTATCAGGAGCAAGAGAGAAGCAGCTCTGACTGTCATTAAAATTTTTTTAAATGGTTCCTGGGCAACCAGCCAATGTCTTGAGTTGAGATCAGTGAGGCTTCTGGGATACTAAAGCAAGCATCAGAACATCCCTAGAAAGGATGAGGGCATTTTTAAAGAGAGGGGAATGGAGCTTCTGGCAACCTCTTAGAACTCAGTTCCTGCCGGACGCCAGAGTTCTGAAGGGTGCAGTCAGCTTAGGCAGGATTCTAACGACCACCCCCATCCTTATAGAAGCAGGTATCTTAAAGAAGAAAGGCAGTATTTCAAGGAGGGTTGGCGGGGAGAACCCCTGTCCACTCTGTAGAAGACTGATTTAGTTTAAATGTTGCTAAAATATGACTAGAAAAGGCCTCAAAAAGTTCAAAGGATTCCAATAAGCAACTCTGACATTCCCCAAACGGTTGGTGCAAGAACACGCAAGGTGCTCGCGCAGGTGCAGGGATAAAGGAACCTTCACTCATTGTTGGTGGGATTGCTGACTGGCCCAGCTTCCTTGGAAAACAATATGGGCATTCCTCAAAAAAAAAAAAAAAACAGAAATTGAGCTCCCATATGATCCAGCAATACCACTTCTGGGAATATATTCTGGGGGCCCCAAAATAGCAGAAACGCCATCTGCACTTCTATGTTCATAGCAGCACTATTCATAATATCCAGAATCTGGAAACAACCCAAAAGCCCGAGAACAGGCGACTGGAATAAAGAAACTATGATATGTCTACACAGTGGATCAGTATGCAGCTGTTAGGAAAAATGACGCCATGAAATTTGCTTCTAAATGAATGGACATGAAGAGTATCATGCAAGTGAAATGAATCAGAGGGAGAGGGACAGATACAGAATGACTACACTCATTTTTGAGCTATAAAATGAAACAAAAAAACAGAATGAAGCTAATATTCCAAGACCAGGAAAAACAGATTGGAAGCTTGCCACAATGTGTGGAGGGCAAAGGGCAGTCAGGATAGAGAAGGGTCCAGTATGAGAGTAATAGAAATGATCACTTGGACAAGAACTGAGGGCTGAATGTAGGTAAAGAGATACCTGATAACCTTTCGGTATCTGTATTGTAAACCATAATGCCCGAAAGGAAAGGTGGGGTGCGGGGTTGGGGAAGTGCTTGCCATAGAGGCAGGCAGGGAGTGGGTGTGGAGGGGAGGGAGGGAAACTGGGAACATTGGTGGTGGGAAGTGTACACTGAAGTGATGGGTGCTGGAACACTATATGACTGAAACCCAGTCATGAACAACTTTGCAATTGTGTATGTCACTGTGATTCAATTAAGAAAAAAAATTTTAGTAAAAAATATTTTTTAAAAAAGAACATGCAAGATAGTTTCAATGTATCTAAAACTTCTCCACAGGCTCTGATGCTTGAGTGCTGAAAAACCCAGGCATGCAGGACTTGTGACTGAAGTCTCCAGGCTTGCCTACAACTGGGAACAACTCTTCCCATCTCCCTGTGCTTCTGGTAGCTGGCAGCCACGCCCATGAACTGCTTCTGCTGCCATTTAAACTCTCTAACGGTCATGACCCAGAGACTCATAAATAAACCTCTCAAGAGGAAGAGAGCAACATGCCGCAGAGATGCCTCTGGGCCCCAAAGTCACCATCCAGTAAAAAATTTAATTCTTGCTGTGTTGCCCTATTTAAAATCTTAGAATTTCTGGAGCGCGTGACCACATTTGCTGCGATATCCCACACACTATTCAATGTCTTAATGGCTCCAGGGTGATACAACAATCTTCACACCCTCTAAGAAAACTTTTTTTGGATATCTTTAACAGATTATTCATAACAGACAATACAAAGAAAATTATTATGTTCTGCTTTGGGGGCAGGCTTTGGGGATCGGGGTGGAATAATTTGAAATATGGTAGTGGGACTGGTGTTTGAATATTAAACGTAATCAATTATTGTGAACAACTCTAGAAAAATAAAATTATTTAAAGAATACAGGCTACGGAACTATTCTTACAAGAAATAGCAACACTTGAATATTTTATTTGAAGTAAAAGCAGCTATTAAATACTTACCCTTCCTGTGATTTTTCCTTCTGAAAAATCTGTTCTGAATCTCTGAAACAGAAAATCACCAGTTTTAGGAAACAGACTGTAAAGAAAACTAACAGTTCAAGCTTTCCTGTTTACAAGAAGCTAAATCCCAACTAGGAAACTTGGTATTAAAAAATGTTATTAAAGTTACAATTTAATGACATTCAATAGAAAGTGTGTGAAACTTCATTTAAAAAAAAAAACATTTTAACATGAAACCAGTTGCTTGTTCTGCACACTGCATTTAAAAGACTACAAGACTATTTAATATAAAGGATTTTCTAGTCTTCTAGTTTGAGAAAAGTGAAAATTCAGGGTTAAATTTAAGGTCAAAAAGAATAAATAAACATAAGGGGAAGAGAACTATGTTAAATTACAGAGTTTTGAGAGCACAAAGAGTATAAACAGAAAAACTGAAGTTTTAATGGATTTAGTCTTACCAATGCTTCTGTGAGAAGTTCTGTTCTGTGCTCTGTAGAAAATTTTAAAGTTTCTGATTTTCTCCCACTGCCTTTTCTAAATGTGAGGTTGAACTCTGTTCCTTGTCCTTTTCCAACAGGGCTGATACTGCAAATGTCTCCATAAGGCCACTAACAAAAACAAAGCAATTCTTTCAATTGGTGTAAAAATATAGTGAAATGCAGCTTTTTTTTTTTTTGCAACTCTAATTTCATAAACACTAAGAGAGAAAAGTTCTATAAAATACTGACAACAAGAAGAAGTTATGTCTTTTAACAATTCTATAATAAAGTTGGGGCTGGATCGATGGCACAGTGGGTAGGGTGTTTGCCTTGCACGAGGCCGATCCGGGTTTGATTCCCCTGCCCCTCTCGGAGAGCCCGGCAAGCAACTCTGCTCAAGCGTGCAGAGTATCCCGCCTGCACGGCAGAGCCTGGCAAGCTCTCCATGGCGTATTCAATATGCCAAAAACAGTAACAACCAGTCTCACAATGGAGACATTACTGGTGTCCACTTGAGCAAATTGATGAGCAACAGGACAACAGTGATAGTGACAGACCTAGGAGTGCTCAGGGCTTACAAGTAGCTTTTCACTTAGGAATCACTACTGGCAGGGCCCAGGGGATTGAACATGGCACCAGGGATTGAACCCCAGTCAGCCGCATGCAAGGCAAGTACCCTGCCTGTACTATCACTCCAGGCTAAGTTAGAATATACTGAAATGTATATCCATGTCCAGTTAGTCTTGCCTATACTAAAAGTGATTAAGTGATTCTACTTCCAAGAAAAGGAATCTTTTTTTTTTTTCTTTTTGGGTCACACCTCTCAATGCACAGGGGTTACTCCTGGCTCTGCACTCAGGAATTACCCGTCAGTGCTCAGGGGACCATATGGGATGCTGGGAATCAAACCTGGGTTGGCTGCGTGCAAGGCAAATGCCCTACCCGCTGTACTATCGCTCCAGCCCCTCCAAGAAAAGGAATTTTGAAGGGCTGGAGCAATAGTGCAGCGGGGAAGACACTTGCCTGGCATAGGGCCAACCTGGATTCAATCCCTGACATCCCATATGGTCCACTGAGCCCTGCCAGGAGTAATTCCTGAATGCAGAGAAAGGAGAAACCTCTGAGCATCACCAGGTGTGCCCCCCCAAAAAAGGGAAAAGAATCTTCAAGAATTATACTTGTGACTTACATATGAAATATTAAGAGTAATAACTCAGCTTCTTTTATTTAAATAAAGCTTACTGGTTTTACCTAAGAAATGACTACAACAGGAACACATGTAAGTTATAACCTTAGAGCTTACAAATAAAAACACACACACACCCTTTTATTTATTTAGCTCCCTGACAGATATTGAGCATTACATAATCTCTTTCAAGTTCTTTCAGACTTGGCTTTTGTTTTGTTTTGGGGCCACAAGTCAACAGTGCTCAGGGGTTACTCCTGGCTCCATGTTCTGGGGTCAAACATGCACTAGGCCCCTTGAATTATCTCTCTGGACCTCAGATTTGACACGTTTAATCCAAAGTACTGAAAGCTGGTGGCCAGAGATAGTCCCAGGAGTTAAGGCGCTGCCTTCCATGCAGCCAATCTCCACTTAATCCCTGTACTGTGTATCATCCACTAAACACTGCCAGGCAGGAGTGATTCTTGAGCAGAGAGGCAAGAATAAGTTCTGAGCACCACTGGATGTGATCCCCAAGCTCCCCAAATTATATATAATAATAGTAAAAATAATGAAGTAATTATTATCAGGCCACAAACTTCAAGTGGGGACAGGATGCTAGATAGCTCAAAGGCTGGAGTGTAACCCCGGTACAAAAGCATGGTCCCATCTACCCCTCCAAGTACCCTCTGGTGGCCTGGGGACACCAGCACCCACGTATCTGTGAGTGGTCTCTCGGCCTTTAAGCACTGCTGGACAGGACACCTGAAATAAAATAATAAAATTCAAATGGTGTTCAAATATAAAATGATTGAAATAATTACCTGATTTGTTACTTCTAAAGTATTAGGATTATATGTAGTAATTGCATGGGTTCCAACTGAAAAGACACGCTTATATCTACAAAAGAAGACAAAATATTTGAAAGTGTTAAATAAAACATTCTGTAAAAAGACATCTCAACAACAACAAAAAATTTCAACAGGCTTATTAATGGTGACTAAATAGACTAAGTATATCTTAATTTTATATAAAAATGTGTATTTTTTAAATATTCTAAAATGTTATTGGTATTAAAACCAACCATTCATTGTATTATAAACTGGCAAGACTCCTACAAAGAAAAGCATGACCTTATGTAAGCAATCTTGTTATTAGTAAAGTTAACAAAGAACCATCTAAAGATACCAAAGATTCTATACAGAAAAATTTTAACTGAAAGAAAACGGATGTTGGGCTTGTTTCTTCAAGCCGTGTTCTCCCTTGAACATGCATCTCGCTTGCCTGTCCTGTTATTTTCACTTTGGGATCCTCTCCAGAGCAAGTACTTCTCCCATTCTTTTCCCCTCACATCTTTCTATGCAAGTTTCAATAAAAACTTTCTTGCATCACCAAAACAAAACAAACGAGACACTGGGAAGCTGGAGAGAGAGTACTATGGATAAAGAGTTTGCCTTGCATGTACCTAACCCAGGTTCGATCCCCACATCCCATATGGTCCCCCAAGCAATGGCCGGAGAAATTCTTGAGTGAAGAGCCAGGAGTAAGCCCTGACCAGAAAAAAAAGGACATATCTTCAAGAAAGGCTAGAGCATGTACTTTGCATGCAAGAGTTGGGGGTGGGAGGCGGAGAAGAAAGGAGATACTGTAGTGGGTAGGGCACTTACTTTCACATGGCTGACCCAGATTCAATCCCCATATGATCCACTGAGCACCGCCAGGAATGAACTCTGAGTGCTGAGCCAGAAGTAAGCCCTGGACACCATCTGGTGTGGCTCTTATACAACAGCAAAAACAGTTCTGACTTTGATACCTCAGGGTCCCCTGAACATTGCCAAGAGCAACCTCTAAGCACCAAGCAGAGAGCAACACCTGAGCACTGCAGGGAATGACCCCAAACTAAAGACAGTGCAGAGCTGGGGATCTGACTCGGGTGGTCCAGAACACCACCAGGGTAGGCCTGGTTTCTCCCAGCTCCACAAAAAGACAATGCAGGGGCTGGCGAGATTGGACAGGAGTTAAGGTGTCTGCCTCGCATGTGGTCAACTCCAGTTTGATCCCAGGCACCACACGGAGTCTGATGAGCACCGACCCAGGAGTAAGGTCTGAGCACTGCCAGATTAAGAGTCCAAAACTCCAACCTCCCTTCAAAAAACAGGGACACTGCAAACTGTTTTTCACAATACCCTTACACAAACACCACGGTGATACAAAGGAGGAAAAAGTGATGGCCTACAACTGGCCAATCACAATCAGATTCTGAAATCCTATTTACTTTAGTATTACCTATTACACTTGCTGCAATTTTATAGACAATTTTAACTTCCCACTTCACTTCCTCACTTAATATCTAAAGAGGAAAAACCATTTGGCTTTACCAATAATCACTGATTTTACCCTTTTATCCTATCAATAATCCTTTAGACTAGCATCTCTCAACCAGGGAGGATAAGGCCTCCCGTAGGCCACAGGATATTGCAAAGGAGCCACAGAAAAACATACAAATGGGAACCCTGGAGTGGGACTAGGGGGACAACAGGTGGGACAGGAGGATCACAGAAGAGAAACAAGTTCAAAGGGGGCCATGGTTAGAAAAAGACTGAGAAACACTGCTTTAGGAAAGGACTTCATAAAAATAAAAGTGGAAATCAGAAAACATTTGAAACAAAAAATAAGGTCTTTGAAAACAGTAACATCAGAGAAGCATTCGCAGGTCTAAGAAAATGCAAAAGCAAAATTAAGGTAAGAGGAAAAACTGTATAGCCTGGCTCCACACTGAGGCGGTAAGGCGCAGCCTACAGAGTTCTCTGTCATTATGTAACCCGTGGCTGGCAGAAACACCCTTGTCAGATATTACTCTAGTTCAGCTCCAAATTGCTACTAAGAGGATCCTCTGCAGACTTAGTCACTACTCTAAGACATTAAAGAAACTTCCGCCATATGATCACAGTTACTGATAAGCACACAAAACATTGCAGTATCTGGTCCTTTAGAAGAAATCTATAATTATGTTACAAATGTTTGAAAAACAGAAGTCATCACGATGCTCACATCAATTTACCACTTGAGGGAAAAATAAGGATCATTGAAATAGATAATTCTGCTCTGGGGCCACATCCAGCAATGCTCAGTAGTCATTCCTGGTGCTGTGCTCAGGGGGACCACATCAAACAATAAGCAGTACTAAGGAGCCACATGTAAGGGCTTAAGTTCTATATTATCTCTGGACCATAAGAGCAGTTTTTTTAAGGCTGAGTCAAATTACTAAGTAAACTGCTATTCTTCTCTGAGTATGCTGATTTTCTCTTTATTCAATGGAAATTAACTAGGAGCTGGAGCAGTAGCACAATGGGTAGGGCCTTGCCTTGCATGTGGCTGACCCAGGTTTGACCCGCAGCATCCCAGAGGGTCCCCCGAGAGCCCCACCAGGAGTGATTCCTGAGTGCAGAGTCAGGAGTATCTCCTGAACACTGCTGGGTATGGGCCCCCGAATATGAGCCAGTAACAGCCAGCAGGTGCCATTCCTTGAACCCTCAGTGTATTAAGGCGTTACTTTAAAAGCATCACACACTCCACTACTGCTGCCTTCCCCCTTTCAGGCACGGCGAGGATAGCAACTCCCATTCATTTCTCAGAGCATATGCATTCTGTACTGATGAGAAAAACAACTGAAAAAAATGGCCTCCTTTACCTCTAAGGAAAAGGAATGTTCACACCCAATTTTTTAGAAAGTGCAGATCTCAAAGAAGACTATAAAACACACTCCTGGTATACTTTTGACAACAGTCACAAAGTTATGACACTCTTGCTTTTCTTTTGCTCTGGAAAAGCCCTTGTTCTCTTTGAGCCTGAATCTCTTGTTCTCTCCCCTCACATTTCTCTAAGTTTCTCTAAATAAACTCGTTTTACTTTTTTAAGTAAAAATTACAAAGGAAAAAACTGTACAGGCTAGCCTCTGGACAAGAAAACCGTTAACCCTCGGCTATTACTACCCAACCTCACCACCCATTGGTAACATCCAAGAGGATGCAAAACTGGCTCAAAACTTTCCTCTTGTCACCTGTGGTTCTTACCAAACATCTTCCCCAGACACAGAAAATCAGATTTGTCAAAAGAAGAAAGAGCAATAACTGATCGAAATGCAGCATTTGCACTTACAATACATACAAAAAGCTTTTCAGAGGGAAGGGCGAAATGGCTGACAGAGTTGGATGATACAAAAGCTATTAAAAGAATAACGCTTTAAAATGATACTTCACAGAAGCAAAGAAAATTAAAAACAACAGAAATACTTACTTTCCCCTCCATGAGTGTTTTGTTGTGTAGAAACACGCCAGGTCCTTATTCTCCCTAATTATATTCATTTTGTGTTGAAACCTGTAAGATAAAAGTACAGGTTAACATCGTGAAGTGTTAGTTATCCTTAGATTTTCCTGAATCTCCTATTTTACACTTTCGAAATTGCAATGCGTAACTGAAAGGCCTGGCCTGTAATATTGATTTTATGCATAGCTTCTCCTAAAAAGTCCATAAAGGTTAAAGCAGAGGGGGCGGCAGGGAGGAGGAGGCTGGACAGAGAATGGGGTGACAGGCTTACCTCGAAGGTAACTGGCCCTGGCTCAATCCCCAGTATCACATATGGTCCTGTATGCAGTCAGGAGTGATCGGAGCACAGAGCCAGGAGTAAACCCTGAACACTGCTGGGTGTGGCACCCCCAAACCAAAGGAAAGCAGAAGGACAGTGAAGTAGTGCGTGTTCTCCCTCCCCCACGCCTCCAACACACTATTCTCCCTACGACACTGGGTTTCTCGAAACATCACTGGGAGGGAGAAAGAAAAGGTAAAGGTAAAGGCGAATCAGCATGTCTTCCACCACTTGCTAAAGGCAAATTTTGATTTGCTTTTTTGTTAGCGAGCGACACCAGCCTGTGTTCAGGGCTTCCACCTGGCTCTGTGCTCAGGGGTCACTTCTGGCAGTGCTGAGGGGTGGGGGACCCTATGTGGTGTCAAGGATCAAACCAGGGTCGGCTACATGCTAGGCGAGAGCCTTATGCCCTCTGTATTATCTCTCGCCCTGTTATGTCTATTTTAAGATTAGTGCGTTGACTCTCTTCCCCCTCCCTCTCCCCTCCCCCACCCTCCCTCATCCGGTGTTCCATAACATACTTCCTTCTATGCCTATTTTGGATGTCTCCTTCAAGTGGACTCAAACACCATGTGATCACTGTAACTACCTTCTTTCACTTGGCAGTAATACGCCCAAAGTTCATCCAAGTTTTAACATGGTTCAGTTTCCTTCCACTGTGTGAAAAACACTATTTTATTTACCTATTCATGCACTGGTGAACAGACTGGAGCGATAGCACAGTGGGTAGGGCCTTTGCCTTGCACATGGCCGACCCAGGTTCGATTCCTTCGTCCCTCTCGGAGAGCCCAGCAAGCTACCCGTGGGATATTCAATATGCCAAAAACAGTAACAACAAGTCTCACAATGGAGATGTTACTGGTGCCCACTTGAGCAAATTGATGAACAATGGGACGACAGTGCTATAGTGTACTGGTGAACATTTATGTTCTTTTTACATTCTGGCTCTGTCATTTTAGTCTTATGCATCAAGCTGCGAAACATTTGTTTTGTGGGGCCAGAGCAATAGTACAGCAGGTAGAGCATTTGCCTTACACGCAACTGACCTGGTTTCAATCCCTGGCATCCTATACGGTCTCCAGAGCCCCACCAGGGGTAATTCCTGAGTGCAGAGCCAAGAGTAACCCCTGAGCATTGCTGGATGTGGCCCAACCTCCCCCCATTCCCCAATAAATGAAAATAAACATTTGTTTTGTGTGAAGATATGTTTTCATGTCTACTGGGTAGATATCTCAGGGGTGAAAACAATTTTATTGCTTTTAATATTACTTTACTTTTTGAGTTTGAGACCATATCAAGTGGCACTCAGGGGTCATTTCTGGTGTGTTCATTGAGTCTTATCTAGTTCTGGGGCTTGATCACATGCAAGGCAAGAGCTTTATCCCATGTACTATCTCCCTAGGCTCCAAATCCACAATCTTAAAGATATCTCTATCGTGAAATGGCTATCTCCGTTCCTGCTTATTAGCAAATTAGCAAGAACCTCTGCACGTGGTGTATAGCCCTCCCGCAGCACCGGCATTATGGCTGATCTCTTCACCTCCTTCAAATCTGTGTTTGAATGTCACCTCTACACTGAGGCCAGTCCTCACTATCTTTTTTTCAACTACAACCATCCTCTTCATCCTATATTCTCTATTCCCTGACATCAGCTCACTTATCCTCAGCCCAGCACATTTCATAATTTAATGTACAATCTATCATATTTATAATTCACCTAATCCTACTAGTCCAGAAAAAGACATTTGTGTCTTAAACTCAGTGGTATATATATCCCCCAGAACCTGCAAGAGCACCCAACACACATACTCAATACACATGAATGAATGAATGAATGAATGAATGAATGAAAGCAATCCCATGGAAAATTCTGATGTCCACTTCAAACTAACAAAGAT
Organism: Sorex araneus; assembly: GCF_027595985.1. Classification (NCBI taxonomy): domain Eukaryota; kingdom Metazoa; phylum Chordata; class Mammalia; order Eulipotyphla; family Soricidae; genus Sorex; species Sorex araneus. Next base: position 13,017,659 of record NC_073305.1, read on the forward strand.
TCCCAAGTAAGATTTTATAAAATTGTCTAGAAAAGCATCGACCAATGGCCTGAGGAATAGTAAAAGAACCACAGATAGCAACAAGCTTAGAGAAATTTTTATTGTTACCAGAGAGGAAATTTCTCATCCATCTTCCTCCTGGACACATGAAACAGTGACCTACAGTCCATGGCTACTTGGGAGTTTGCCATGCTTGGCTTCCCAAGCCAGTGAACATTATTAGGTGCTCTGAGTACCTGCCAAGGGAGCGAAAAACTAAGTCTACAGACAATACTTCTCCTCAGACACTGTTAACTAAGGAGTAAAGGAAGAAAGCAGAGCTCAGACAAGGTGAACGGCTGGAATCCAAGAGCAGAGCAGATTCCTAGGCCAGACCTTATGACACAGATCAGGGCTGGAGAGACAGCACAGGGGCTTATGGTTGTTTGCCAAGCCTGCCTAGCTGACTCCGTCTGACAGTCCCAGGAATCACATATGGTCCGCTGGGCATCGCCAGGAGTGACCCCGGAGGACCGGTGGGTGGCGTCCCCAGAGATACTGAAATGTCTGACTTCTATCAAGAACCTATCCCGGGGAGGCCATCTAACTACTCTCGGCACCAGCAGCTTCTTGCAGAAATGCCTCCAGACTGTGAACTAAGCCACGGCCCCATGCCGCCCCAGGAGGGGAAAGGTTTTTCTCTCTCAGCTTTTCCTTTCCAGGGGAGCAGCGTGGCAACCGCCATCTTATAAGGCCCACTAAACAGAGTACGAGCTTGCAATGATGCAATTTTTGGCAGAAATTTCCCTGGACTTAGCTACTAAAACACAGAAATCCAAAACCTTCTATCTCTTCATTCTCAGCAAGGGAAAACAAATTATCAAATGCTGCCTTTTCAGCAGGTTTGATTTTGGGGGGAAAATTCCAAATAATAATAGTGAGTTTTATGGCGAAATATTGAATGCAATCAAGGTAAAGAGAAAGTAAAATGAAAATTATCAGCTACACAGGCGGGGGCGGGGGGGCGAGGGCGAGGGATGGGTGTTTGAGCATTGTATCACTGAGACTTTAGCCTGAATCTTTGTAACTTTTCACACGGTGATTCAATTAAAAAAAAAAAAAGAACCTATCTTGGGGAAAATCAACAAGAACGAAAATGGGCTTCAGGAAATATTGGCTCTATAACTGTGACTTCAAAGTAAAGGTGAAAAATATTGTGGGCTTAAAAAAAATTGGCGGGGGGATCTTTAGGGGGGCAAGCTCAGTGTTGCTCAAGGGGTATTCCTAGCTCTGTGCTTGGGGGAACATGCAGTACTGGCGATTGAACAGGGAGCCTCCTGCATGCCAGGCATGTGTTCTGTCCGTGAGTTATTGCTCCGGCTCCAATAAGAAGGATGCCTAATAACTATGTGTGTATTAGTGGGAGGTGAGACTAGGAGAGCAAAATAATTCCCAGTAAGAAGGCAAATTTAAGAGCAGAAGAAAAAAAAAAAAAACCTAAGGGTAGGAGAGATGACAGGAGGCAAGGCACTTGACTTGCATGTGGTTGTGACCCTGCTTCAAATACCTGATACCACCTATAGTCCCCTGAGCCACGGCCAGGGGTCACTCATGATGGGAGTCAGGACTAGCCCCTAACACTGCTCAGTGTGGCCCAAGACCCACCCCCAAAGAATAAAACTAAAGAACGACCTCATAAGGGCCTGGGAGAATAGCTACAAGGGCGGCAGCACATGCTTTCATGCAGGAGCACAAGGCTCAATCCCCCGCACACACGGTCCCCAAGTACTCTGGGAGTGGTCCAAGGCCCAACGCTCACCCACCCCCAAAAGAACAACAGTACTGTCTCAAAGGGCTAAGCGAGGACTAAAGGAGACAACCCTTCATCAAGCCGGTGTGAGGCGTGGCGCAAACAACACTCCAAACTATTAACTGCAATCATAATAATTACTACAGTTCTTTAGATTTACTACCCCAGATATGCAACGATTACTTTGAGACTATTTCTAGTGACTCTTTCATTAAGATTGCTTATGGGTCCCTACTTACGGCATTTGGGGGAAAGGTTATGCTTTAATTACTTCATCTCCAAGGCTTATGAATTAATTTCAATCCTAGCACTCTTCAGTGTACAACATTTAGAATTTCTACCCTCAAAAATAAAGGCTGAAGGGCCAGAGAGATAGTACAGTGGGTAGGGTGCTTGCCTCACATATCTGACCCATACTCGATCCCCAACACCCCCTGTGGTCCCTGAGCACCACCAGGAATGATTCCCTGAGGGTAGAGACAGGAGTAAGCACTGAATACTGCCAGGCGTGGCCAAAGTACAAAGAAAAAATTTTTTAAATAAAAATAAGTTTGGTGAGGAATATACTTCAGTGGTAAAAAACATCTTTCATATATATGATCCCTGGCAATAAAAATGACTAATAAAAAGTACAGTATTTTCTTTTGGATAGTACAAGAGATCAAACCCAAGGGCTTATGAAAGGCATGCCCTACCACTGAGCGACATCTCCAGTCCCTAAAAAAAACAGAGCATACTGTTGATTTAATTAGTATTCAGCTCAACATATATATTTGCTAAACCAGATGAAGTATGAGGACATCATCTTATTATCGTATTTTTTAAACTTACCCTTCCATTAACGGTTTTTTGTTTGTTTTGTTTTGTTTTTTGTTTTGCTTTTTGGGTCACATCTGGCAATGCACAGGGGTCACTCCTGGCTCTGCACTCAGGAATTATTCCTGGCAGTGCTAAAGGGACCATATGGGATGCTGGGAATTGAACCCGGGTCGGCCGCGTGCAAGGCAAATGCCCTACCTGCTCTGCTATTGTTCCAGCCCCCCCTCATTAACGGTTTTAACATATAAATATCATACTTAAGATACACCTCTAAGTCACGATTTAAGAAAACTTATGAAAAAATGAACATCACACTCTGAAAAATTGAATCTATTCAGTAACTCCTCTGAACACTGAAGGACGGGTGCTGGGGGCCCCACCTGGTCAGTGCCCAGGGACTGTGCGGTGCTGGGGTGGACCCTGGCCCCCCACGAACCAAGCATAAGTTCAGACCACTGAGGCAGCTCTCCAGCCAGCACATATTTCTTTAATAAATTATCTGGTGATGCTAAAATCGTTCTCAGATACAAAAACTCTTAAGCAGCCATTAATTCCCACCAATGTAGCTCTGTAGCACTGTCGTCCCGTTGCTCATCAATTTGCTGGGGCAGGCACCAGTAATGTCTTGCACATAGCCGACCAACAATGCTTCACTGTCACTGTCATCCCATTGCTCACCGATTTGCTCGAGAAGGCACCAGTAACGTCTCCATTGTGAGACTTGTTACTGCTTTTGGCTCTCTGAGAGGAGCGGAGAAATCAAAGCCCAGTCGGCCTTGTGCAAGGCTAACGCCCTACCCGCTGTGCTATCGCTCCAGCCCCCAACAATGATTTTTTTTAAAAAATGGATTTTCTAGAACCAAGCACCGAGAGTATCAAGCAGTTAAGAGCTGTGACAATCAATAACTGGACGACACTGATTCAGTGCGTGGTTTCAGTTAACACCTGAGCACCACTTGCTGGGGCTGCTATTCGAATCAGCAGGAATTCACCCATTCAAACTATCACCTAAATCCATCTCCTTCCATACATTAGGGTGCCACTTCAAATTCTCAAGACCGAAGAGACAAATTCAAGTTTACATGCGTTTGAAACTAAATCACACAGAAAGCGTCTTCAGTGTTTGCAAGTCACTCTCCCTTCTTGTCATCTCATATCCTAGTACGATGCTCTCAGCAGAGCTCTTGGAAGATAACTTCATAGTTCAGGCTTCACAGAAAACTGTACTCTGTAAAAGTCAAATGCAGATAGCACCGGGGTTAAGGAGCTTGTCTCGCTGGTGGTGACGCTGGTGTACGCCCTGGCACTGTATATGGAACCCAGAGCAGCTCCCGCAGCACAGTGAGAAATAGCCCATGAGCACTGCTGGGTGTGGCCCGCAAATTCCTCAAAATTAAAAAATAAATAAATAAATAAACAAAACCTTAAACCAAACTCAGGGCATTTCGGTTAGATTTCACGTTTTCCAACAACATCCCTTGCTTCATGCTAATACTTAATGCTTTCCCATTTTTTATCTTAAACAGGAAATAAAACTAGTAATAACCTGAAGCATTTAGAGATCAAGTGAGAATGCTCGTTTAGAAAAAATGATTTTGACAGAAACCCCTGAGATCTGAGAGCTTCCTGAGCCAGAGCCTACATTTTCTCCAGCACTGGGCACTGTACATGGTCCCCTGAGCACTGTCATTGTGATCCCTTAGCACAGAGCCAGGAATAAACTTTGAACAGCCAGGTGAGGCCCCAAAACAATAATAGTAATAATAATTGAAAAAAAAAAACCCTTCTTTTATTTTAACCTGAATTTAGAATCTTAACCTAATCACTGGTTAGTTCAAAAACAAGGCAAAGCATTTGAATGGTTAACTGAACCTTAATTTTTACCCAGATTAAAAAGCTACAACTAGACTGTCTTAGAATGTGCTGTGCAGGGAAGAAAACTGCTATGAACTTTAACCCGCTTTGTAAACCTTGAATTTTTAATTCTCAGCTTCCTGTTTTAGTAACTCAAGCACAGGTAAAAGCATTTCCTTCTAGATGGAAACAAGTCAATATATATATACTACAGATGATACCTACAGTAAGGAGCGCTTTGCTGTTATACAAGTACATCACAAAGTAAAGTTTTATGGCGTCCACTCGTAGCTTTAACATAGTAAGGAGCCCGGTAACTGCAGAAATATTTATCATTAGAGGACAAAGTTGGCTATAATATCAAGTTTCAACTGACAGTCCTATCTCCAAATAACTGCCCAGAAGGTATAACATTGACACCTCTGTCTGCACTGCCTGACACATCAAAATCTGCACCAACATAGGTTGAGGCAAAATAACCTAATACATAGACATTCTTCTTTGGGCCGGGGGTGGGGGGGGGGCGTGCACATGAGGCTGTACTCAGGGCTCTGCACTCAGCAGGGATCACTCCTGGTAGGGCTCAAAGGACCAAATGGGGTGCTGGGGATCGAACACAGGCCAGCCCCGTGCAAGGCCTTACCTGCTTGCTATCTCTCCAGCCCCAATTTTTAAAAAATTTATTCCTTTTCATTTAAAAACAGGATACATATTCATGAAATAAAAGGCAAGGGAAAATTCAAAAGCAAGCCCTAAATTTGAAACAATGCCTTTAATGCTACCTTACAAGCAGACGGGGTGAAGAATACAAACTGTAGCAGTTAATTTTTTGACGTTTTCAACTCACTCAAAATCAAATACTGAGAAAGATACCTTTCTCTTCAGATAACTTTAATCACATATACACTGAGTTCATTAAGGAAATAATTCTTCTCAAGAGACTCCTGTTACAAAAAATTTTCCTTGGAGCCGAAGTTATAGTAGAATGAGTAGGGTGGCTGCCGTGCATGTAGCCAACCAGGTTTGGTCTCCATCGGGGTGATCTCTGAGCACAGAGCAACCAGGAGTAAGCCCTGAGCATCACCAGGTTGTGGCCCAAAACAAAAAAAAAAATTTTTTTTTCAAGAAAGATACATGATTATGAACTTCCCTTTCCAAAACTTGTAAATGCCTCTGAATAATCTGAAAATAACTAAGAAGGGGCTGGAGAGATAGCACAGCGGGTAGGGCGTTTGCCTTGCACGCGGCCGACCCAGGTTCGATTCCCAGCATCCCATATGGTTCCCAAGCACTGCCAGGAGTAAGTCCTGAGTGCATGAGCCAGGAGTAACCCCTGTGCATTGTGGGATGTGACCCAAAATGGGGGAGGGGGTGGGGGGAAACACCAAGAAAATGTGCTCACTTGAACAATTATGTAAAATTAATGCTGATCATTTACATATTTCTCACTTGAAAATTGTGTGAGATTCTTAAGACTTAATTTATATTTTATTTTATATTTGTAGCTAATTTGGCCTCTGCAAGAATAAACTGTATTAGTTCAATAAGCTCACAAACAGGCACATGAGGAGCAATCTTGTCCTCTGAGGCAATTTAGAGGTGTACCTCATGAGATTTTCAATTGCCATATTTGAACGTGTTGCTGTTTTTGTGTTTATCAAACGTGTAATATAGGAATGAATTTCCAAACCATATGCAGAACAAAACTTGAACGTTTTACAGCAAGCACCCTAATATCCAGACATAAACAATTTTCTTTTAACCTCATGCACAATAGCAGTATGTAAGTTTCTAGTTTCACTTTTTCAAATCTATTATTCCCAACTCTTCTATAAGGATTTTCAATTCACAAAACAGACCCGTAACTATAGGCTAATGACTGAGGAGGGATTTACTTGACTTTTACCTTGTGGTCTCGTTGGTATATCCTAGGGGCCAAGAGGGGAGACAGTTGGGAAGCCTTGCACCAGATGACTAAAGAAAACAAGCCTGAAGTCCATGGGAAAGAATTTTAGCTCAGCATAAAATTTATCAACTATTTAAGATAGTCTCCTACATTCCTAACTACACAAATCCTTCCATTATGTTCTAGCAATTATAGCTGACAAAATCAGAATACTAAAATAATCATTTGAGATTGTTTTAGGAGGGTTGTTTTCAATCTGTTCATCAAAATCCTACTTCAACTGCAAAAAGACAGTAGCAATGGGAATTCATTAAATATGTGAAAGGGACTCAGGCAATGTCATTTACTCCAAGGGCACGTTACAGCATTTACAGCTGTAAGGAGCGGGTGGGACAGTACAAGGGTTAAGGCCCTTGCCTTGCAAGTGGTGAGACTGACCACATGACCAGGACTAGCTCCCGAGCCCAAGCCCCACTGAGTATGGCCCAATTATCAACCCTCTCAGTTCTCCCCCCACATACAAATAAACAACCTACAGAATCCCACTGGATTTTAACTTCGTTGTTTCAGAGATCACTCTTCTTCATAAGCATACACACTTGATAAAAGTACAAGTAAAACTCAAATATGCACGCAGCTGAACAAAGTTAAGAGCATCTGAAAAGAATTACTAGCAAATGCTAAGTTTCTCTTTATTGACTAACCATGCTTAAACGACCTTTGAACGTATCTGTCCCATCCTGAGACAGTGATTCTAAAACAGAGTGCAAAATACGTTATGGCATTTTGACAGATTCATCCATTCTTTCCCTTTATGATGCAACCCAAAAACTCATTGCCAAACCAAGTCCAGTTTTTTCCTATTTTCCAGAAATTGTGAAAGTGTGAAATGTCTTGCACTTGGACCTAGGTATTCCTGGAAAACTGACACTACGTAACATACATTATGTAATCTAATATGCCATGTCTAAATAGTCTTGTCTATGAATACAGCTATTCCAACTATCTCTTGTCGTCTACTTCTACTTATGCCTGTAAATGTGATTCTTACAGTGCGTCTGGTAACAGGTAGTGTCACATTTAAAGTGATACTGAGAGCTAAAATCTGCATCTTCTGGTTGGAGTGATAGTACAGTGGACAGGGCATTTGCCTGGCATGGGCTGACTGAGTTTTGATCCCCGGCATCCCACTTGGTCCCCAGAGCACTGGCAGGAATAATTCCTGAGTGCAGAGCCGGGAGTAATCCCTTACCACTGCTAGATATGACCCTTGCCAAAACAGAAAAAAATTGCATTTTGTTATAAAGAAAATGCAGTATGAGACTAATACCCAAGGACAGTAGAATCAAGAGCCAAGAGGACTGGTCCATGGTTGAAAACTTGCCACAAGTGGAAGGGGAGGGCAGTTAGGACAGAGAAAAGACCACTGTATCAAGTGAATCAGAAATGGTCACTCTGGACACGAACTGAGAGGAGGTAAAGGGATAATAATTACTGTATAACAGTAATCACTGCCGGAGCCATAGAGGCACACTGGTTGGGAGCAGGGGGCTGGGGCTGGAGAAGGTGGGAGGAAAACTGATGACACGGCAGGAAATGTACTCTGGTGAAGGCATGGTGTTGGAACTTTGACTGAAATCCAATCAGGAAAAACTTTGTAACTGTGTATCTCATAGTGACTCAATTAAAAAACTACACCTTGCAATCTTTAATTTATTTCCATTTGTTTCTTCTCTGCCTTCTCTTGTTTAAATGAGCATTTTCAATAATTATGTTTTTCCTTTTCTAATGACTTAGCATTTCATAAAAATTTTTAGCTGTTGCCTTATGGCTTATATTTAGTCTTTACTCAACCAATCTACCGTCATATAAGACACTTTGCAGACTGAGTTTACTTTCAACTGCCCTTTCTATCTCTGAGCTATTATTTCACAAAAACACAATCTACTATTGTTACAAACTTTTAGAGCAATTAAAACGTGAAAATTGTGGTATTTGTTTATTCATTTATTTTGTAGGCACAGATTTTAGTTCATCTAAGTAAAGAACTTTAACATTTTATGAAGAGTAGATCTGTGGGCATTAGGGTTTCTTGGCCTTTGGTCTGTCTTTATTTTTTAGGTTTTGATTTATTTTGAGGCCACACCCAGCAGTGCTCAGGGATCACTCCTGGCAGGCTCAGGGAACCATATGGGGTGCTGAGGACCAAACTCCAGTTAGACACATGCAAGGCAAGCACGCTACCCACTATATTATCTTCCCGGTCCTATATTTTGTCATTTTTGAAAGATACCCTGCGGTGTTTTATTTTGAGCTTTAAAGCTATTCATTATTCTCCTGATTGCACGGTTTCTTGGCTATATGCTTATCTTTTTTTCTGTTACAATGTTTTTCTTGGTTTATCTTAAGATTTTCTCTTTGTCCTTTGCTTCCATCAATCTGAATGTACCTATAGGCATTATGTATACTTTGGGGGGAATCTTCAGGGGCTGCAGGTACTTATTCTGTTTCATGTTCTCCGAGCTTTTTGATCTATAGTGATACTCAACACTAATTTTGAAAAATTGTCTAACTTCCAAATATCTTTAGCATTCCTTCTGTTCTTGTTTTCTAGGATTTGTTTTGCATCAGTTAAAGTGTCTGATATTCCTAAGCTCTTCGATGTTGTTTTTTTAAAACTTGTTCTTCATTGGGTAATTTTTACCAACCAAAATCTGTAATGCCAAGTTTAATAATGAGCCCAAAGGTATTTTGCAACTTTTACCTGTGTGATGAAATTTCTAGAATTTCCATTCTGATTCTTAGTTTCTCTGAGATGAAACTAAGTATCTTACCATACAAGTTTCCCACACTGTATTTTTAATACTATAGTTCCGAGAGTATCTTGCCTGCACGCCAGAGCCTGGCATGCTATCCGTGGCGTATTCGATATGCCAAAAACAGTAACAAGTATCACAATAGAGACATTACTGGTGCCCAGTCGAGCAAATTGATGAACAACGGGATAACAGTACTACAGTTCTTTAAAACTTCCTACCAAATATCATCATGTCTTCATTTACATATTTTTCCTCTTGGAAATTTTGTACCTTGTGTTCTTTGCAATACTTTTTGTTAAATGCTGGACAAGTGGTACATGACTACAGAGACAGAGGTAATTTTTTCAACGAGTAATGAGCGTATCTTTCCTTCTTTTAAGTTTATTTTTTGGTTTTGGGGCCACACCCAGTGATACTCAGGGAACCATGTGGGATGATGCAGACTGAACCCAGCTCAGCGGTGTGCAGGGCAAGCACCCCACCCACCGTACCAACTCTCAAGTCCCAAGGTTTTTAGTTTAGTTCATCTGTTGATGAGTTGGGCTGAGTTCATGGTTTGCTGCAGGTGGGGGTGACCCCAGTGTATTTCTACAAACTTCAAATACCTGCAGAATGGCTTGTGTCTAAAAGTGGATGGTTGAATCAAGCAATATCTGATTTTTTGTGTTGTGCCTCTCTACACAATCTTGTTCCTGTCCCTGCAGTATTTTGCAGTTACCTTTTATGCGAAACCTGATGGTGGAGGGTTGGGGAAGAATGATCTGTTGTTCTCACAAAGCTAAGTCTTCGGCTCATACTTCATCTCTCCATCTAAGGAGTGTGACCTCGGTTACCCTGGCTGCATTATGGGGATTCAAAGCCTGTCCCTCAAGAGAAGATTCTTTCCCCCCTCTCTAGTCTACCTTCATATTTCAATAAAGTTTTATCTAAAAAGAAGGTCTAAAGCTTCTTTTCCCCATAAGGCCAAAGTTAGATGGTAACATTCACAACTACTGATATTACAAGGATCTGGAATAAAGTGGGTGTTTTTGACGTGATGTAGTTGAGAAACTCTCATTAGGTGCTGTTTCAAAACTCTCTTTTGGGCCAGAGAGAGTCCAAGTCACTAAGGTGCTTTCTAACATCTGCACATCTCATTCAGTCCCCAACACAGCACGTGGTCACCAGTGCACCACCAGGAATGATCCTGAGCACAGTCAGATGTGGCCCAAGAGTTCAAAAGCAAACAAAAAACAATCATAAACCAGCGCTAAACATTATAGGCAATATTCAGGCCTAAACCTATCAGCAGCAACTAAACTTCTGTTTCTATTTATCTGTACAGACTTCCTTCTATATGATTAATCTGTTGTTAATCATCTTAAGTGCCTGAGAGCAGCACAAAGAGGTGTCCAGGCAAAGGAAACCTCAAATTCACCTGTGTAAACAGAAATGCTTGAGGAGTGGAGTCAAATTATTGGAAACAGATCCCTTTCGGTTCAACAGTAATTCAGTATCTATTCAGTACCAGACTCCACTTTTTTTTCCCTTTACAAATTAAAAACCAGTCCCATTAAAGGTTACTTGGCAACCATCTCTACTTATTTGTGGGTAGGTAAATCCTTACAAATAACTCAGACCTCCCCTGACTCCTCTCTGATAATGCCCCTCTACTGTAGATATTCACATTAGAAAAACAGACTGTCCACCGCCTCCCAGAGAGGAAAAAATTGGGTGTTTTCCATTAACCAGCTCATTTTCCATTAACTGGACCACAGTCTCAGGTTCTCCACAGGCCTGCATCTCTCTTGATACCCCTCTGACTCCACATTTCCTCTGTCAATATGTTCTACTTCCTGTTTTCAAATCTGATATAAGGAAATCTCTTCTAAACCGGATCTTAGTTTCCAATGCAGGACTAGCAAGCAAAAGTTGAAAATATCGCAATATAACCACTCCCCTAAGAGTTTGCATTCATTTACAGTATGTCATCGGCTAACTAAGTTTAAATATGCAAATACACGTATACCAATAATGAGTATTTCCCAGAAACTAAAGAATTGTGAAACCAAGTCTTTTTAGGATACCAAATTTCTGGTAAGTTGTTTTCTAAATTCCCTTATTATTTATTTTTTTAAAGGCAACTTCGGTTTCAGATTCCCATAAACTCAAGAGTCTTGGTGATGCACTACTACATACCCTGACCACTGGGAGAGATTTCCTTAAGCTCTGTAACTACTACTTTGAGACGTAGAATCCGATCCATTACTGGAAGAAAAGTCTCAGGAAGAAGGAACATTGCTGGGAAGGTCCTAAATAAATAATCTCAAGTTTTACTCTTTTTCTGAAGACACCATGCCCCCAGCCTCAAGAGATACCCAGTGTCTAAACCCCTGCAAAGAAACACCAGCATCCAGCAGAACACCCTCTACCCCAACACACACACACACACACACACACACACACACACACACACACACACACACACACACGAACTTGAAGAGGCTCAAGTGGTACCCAGTGTCTAAACCCCTACAAAGAGACTGTAGCATCGGGCAGAACACCCTCTGCCCAACACACACACACACACGCTCAAGAGGTACCTAGTGTCTCTCTGCCCCAACACACACACACTCACTCACTCACTCACTCACTCGAGGCTCAAGAGGTACCCAGTGTCTAAACCGCTGCAGAGAGACACCTGCATCGGGCAGAACATCCCCAGCCCCAACACACACGCACACGCACACACACGTTTGGAGGGGACCAAGGTGGGAAATCATACTCTGGGGGAGACCCCCTAGCCTCACTCTGGGGAGAGTTAGTTTTTAAAAGCCTCCCTCCACGCGCGAGCTACCCCACCACCTGCAAAGGACCGCGGCCACAGTGTGGAGCCCGGATGGGAACCGAGCGCCGGGCGCGGAGGACAGAGCCAGGCGCTCCCCGGAGGGTGCGCGTGCGGGGGCCACCGGGCACCGTGCAGAGAGAAGCCCCCGCGGGCAGCCCCCTCGGCAGAGAGGGGGAAAGCCTTGGGTGGAGGGGAGGGGAGAGGAGGGGAGGCGCGGGCTTGCTCTGAAGATCAGGCGGCGACTCGGGCAGGGGCGACCAGGGGGCTCCCCCCTTTCCCTTTCCCGAGGAAACGAAACAAAGCTGAGAGCAAAAAAAAAAAAAAAAAAACTAAGAAAGAAAAAGTCAAAGTCGAGGCGGGACGTGGCGGGGGGCGGGAGGGGAGGAGGAGAGGAGCGGCCGGGGGCGGCCGGGGGGCGCGGGCGGCGGCCGCGGGGGAGCCCCGAGGGCGGAGCCCCAGGGGGAGCGGGGCGCCCGGGGGAGGATGTGCGGCGGCGCCCGAGCCCGGCAGCGCCCAGGGCCAGCGCCTCGGGGGAGGCGGGGGGCAGCCCCGGGGGCAGGCGCGCGGCGCGTCCTTCCGCAGACCCCCACCCCCGCCCCGCGCACGCCCACCCACGGCCCCGCGGCGTGCGGGGCGGGGGGGAGGGTGGGAGAAGGCGGAGCCCCCCGAGTTCGGGGTTCTGGAGCGCCTTTACCTTCGCGGGAGGCTGGAGAGGCTCCAGCACGAGCTCCTCCCGCCGCCGGCTCCGCGTCCAGAGGGGGACGAAGCGCGCTCCGGCCTCCTCGCGCTCGCGACTTCCCCTTTCCCGCGCCGGGGCCCAGTGGCTGGGCGGCCGCGGGTTCCTGCTGCCGCCGCCGCGGCGCTGCCTCCCCGCCCCCTCCGCCTCCTCCCTCGGCCTCTCAGAGGCTCGCTCTGGAGGCCGCCATCTTCGCTCGGGCTGCCAGCGACCGCGCTCCAGCACGCCTGCGTCGCCGCCGCCCGGCCTGTCACGAGACCCCGTCAGCTGATGCCGGCGCTTCCGCCTCGGGCCCCGCCCCCTCGCCGGGGCCACGCCCCCTGGCCCGCCCCCGCCCCAGCTCGCATGCGCAGAAGTGGCGAGGCCGGCACTGTCAGGAGGCCCCGGAGTCCCAGCCGGCGCCGGAGAGACCCGCCCCTCGGGGCGTGTCGGGATGGACACGCCCCCCCGCCGCGCCAGGGAGGGCGGGACACGCCCTCCAGCGTGTTCTCCGGGGACCACGCCCCTCGGCTTGTGACTCGGGCGCGCGGAGTGGTGGGTTAGGCTGAGGTCCAGTCCTGTTTTAAAGCGTTCTTGCCAAACTGACCTTTGACTTCTCGTGATAAGGTGTATGCAAGAGGCAATCTAACATCTCAGATTATTATTCAGAGGTTTCAGTCCTCTAGGGTGGCCCAAACGAAGGTAAAAGGGGTTCCCGGATGCCTCTTGCCTTTTTTGCTGGGAGCAGGGCCAGGAAGGTAAACTGATAATGCCTCTTTTTTTTTTTTTTTGGCATTTTGGGTCACACCCGGTGATGCTCAGGGTGACTCCTGGCTCAGCACTCAGGAATCACTCCTGGCGGTGCTCAGGGGACCACATGGGATGCTGGGAATCGAATCCGGGGTCGGCCACGTGCAAGGCAAACGCCCTACCTGCTGTACTATCGCTCCAGTCCCAGTGCCTCTATTTTTTTGTTGTTTTTTTTGTTGTTGTTGATCGTCATCTTCAATGCAGAAATTACTGTTTTTCAGATAAATCAGGTTCCGGCTTCCCATTATTTTGGACTTGGTATTGGAGCCAAAGCAATCTGACCTGCAGAATCTGCCCTCTAGATACCATCTCCCAAGAACGCCTAAGGGAACTGGGGGATGGGAGACCAGCTAAAGACCCCAGAGTATTGTGTCACCTGCGGGCAGAGATTTATAAGGACGTTCCTTCACTCCCAGACCTCAACTCTTAACTACTGTTCAAAATTAGGTGATTCTGCTGCAGACTTCACAGTCTGGGTGTGTAGTGTGGCTTGCATGCAAGTATACTGTTTGTTTTGTCATAACCAGTGATGCTCAGGGGTTTCTTCTGGTTCAGCACTCAAGAATCATCCTGGCAGTGTGTATGGGGAACTTAGGGGATGTCAGGGTCAAACCAAGGCTAGCCTTGTGCAAGGCAAGGCCCTACCCACTGTACTATCTCTCTGGCCCTGGATACATATTTTTAAATGATTAAGATCTGCTGAGGAGTTTAATACTCCTTGTTTGGCTCATTTTGTTTAGTTCTTTGTTTTTTTAGAGATGATGATTGCAGAATAAAAAATTCATGGTTCTTATAGGCTTAGCTTCACCCTTAGCCCTACCTTAGGAGATTAAAATAAAGACTGCATTTATCCTAAGAGCTACAATACTCTGTACTGCATCAGTAAGATAGGTACGCTTAAGGGGTAGTAGCAGAAATAAGCTTGGGTGTGGAATGATGAGACCACCCCCACAGAAAGAAAGAAAGAAAGAAAGAAAGAAAGAAAGAAAGAAAGAAAGAAAGAAAGAAAGAAAGAAAGAAAGAAAGAAAGAAAGAAAGGGAAGGAAGGAAGGAAGAAAGAAAGAAAGAAAGAAAGAAAGAAAGAGAGAAAGAGAAAGGAAGGAAGAAAGAAAGAAAGAAAGAGAGAAAGAGAAAGGAAGGAAGAAAGAAAGAAAGAAAGAAAGAAAGAAAGAAAGAAAGAAAGAAAGAAAGAAAGAAAGAAAGAAAGAAAGAAAGAAAGAAAATACACACAGAAAAGCTACAGAAGTAGAGAAAGGAGGGTTAAGAACTTTTTTGTTTTGTCTCCATGGCAACTGAACAGTTTGTGTGGCATTAATGGGTTGGAAAGCCTTCTAGTAACCCCAAAAGCAGATCTCGGGAATGTTCCCGTTGTTTTACAGAGAAGCAAATACATGGTGATGAGAGCCTTGCCCAAGGTAACCTAACTCTTTCCGAAAGGTTAGCAGGTGTTTGCTCACAGAGCTTGTAGCAAAGACTAACGAACTTTTTTTTTTTTCTTTTTGGGTCAAACTCAGCAATACACAGGGGTTACTCCTGGCTCTGCACTCAGGAATTACTCTTGACGGTGCTCAGGGGACCATGTGGGATGCTGGAAACCGACCCCGTCGGTCTCGTGCAAGGCAAACGCCCTACCCGCTGCGCTATCACTCCAGCCCTAAGACTAAAGAACTTTTATACCCCCACCTAACTGCCTTTTTGCTCAGTATTTGAAACAAGTAAGCTGGATTCTTGGGGTTGATGGAGTTTCATGCTTAATTGCCCCCACTCTGGTAAGAGAAATATTTGCCTTCCAAGATACTTGCGTCCTTGCGTTTTTAAAACCACTTACCTTGTATTCAGCCAAATTGCTTCATCTTTCCTGAGTGCTTGGGGGGGGCATTTTGTTTTATTTTATTTTGGTTTTGGTTTTTTGTCCTTAAATCTTGGCCAATTTGGCTCTCCCTGTTTTCTGCCGATCCCTCCAGCTAGCCCAGCCACAGTTTTGCACCCTCAGGGTCCTTTTTTTTTCTTTTTGGGTCACACCCAGCATTGCTCAGGGGTCAGTCCTGGTTCTGCACTCAAGAATTACTCCTGGTGGTGCCTGGGGGATCATCTGGGATGTGGGGGGAGGGGGGGGTTGAATCCGGGTTGGCCGTGTGCAAGGCAAATGCCTTCCTTGATGTACTATTGCTCCGGCCCCAAGGGCCCTTTTTTCTTGTGCTTTCAACTGCAGCTTACAGGAAGTGGTTTCAAGCCTTTTCACAATTCCCCTAGTTTCTCTTCATTGGAATTGCACACATTTATCAGTATCCTTAAAGCACTGTTACTAAACGCAGGAGTCGGGGGACAGGAGGTCTTATCTCTTTTCCAACTCTGCTTTTGCATCCGTCCCTGTCTCCTCACTCCCTCTGCTCTTTCAGAGGCATGAAAGACACAAGCAGGGCCCACAGCTCAAAGGGCTGGTGCTCAGGCTCTGCATCTTGGAGCCCCAGGTTTGACCTCTGGCATCTCCTGGCCCGTGAGCACTTCCGGGAGTAACCCTGAGCACTGCTGGGTGTGGCCCCAAAACAAACAGAAAAGGGATCAAACACAAGGCAGGACCCTCCTATTTTTCTTTCCGGGTTTATCTTTTAGTCAAAGCCTGATTTTTCACTCATTTTTCTGACATGGTCATAGTGGCAACACATCAAATTTATCATCAAGGAGAGGCAACAACATACAAGTGGCCCTTCAGAAGTTGGTGGCACGGGCATGACAGTTTAAGATGTTTGTCTTCTCAAACACTTGAGGTGACAGTAGTTTAAAAATGATACAGTATTGATCCAGTTTCATCTCAACTATGTATGTTCTACGTGGACATTTTAGATGTTTATCAAAGGTCTTTTATGGGGAAGAAAGTAAATTTATGAAAATAAATGTGTGACATTTATGAGTAATGTTGGCTCCAAACAAACTTTTGAAAACTTAGTTGACAAAATTTTGGATCAACTGAAAAAACGCATGATTTTTGAAATCTCTGAATGCCTTAGTTCTCAGTATTATTATTATTGAACTTATTTCTTATTAAAATATGTCATTTTTAAGACTTTTTTCTGACAGTATTATGTAATTTTTTAGTGTGGGTAGATGGGAGTGTTGCTAGTATGTTACCGTACAGCTGACATGTATTTTTGTCTATTCTTTATTATCTTAGTAGTTTCATGCTGTGTATGTACCATAACCAACCTATTGCCTATGAGAAACATGTAAGATAATGTATTTACAGCCATTGTTACAAGTTTATAATGTATTTTTCTATCTTGTTTTATATGTATGTTATATAACATTCAAAAAGAATTTTTTTCTTGATTGAGAAAAAGGATACAAAATGCAAACTCCACAATTTTGATAACTGAATATTGCCAATTGTTTTGCAGTACTTTATTATATTGGGTGTCTTGTCTTTCTTGGGCTTTTAGTTATTTAGCTAATGAATGAATACATTAGACACTTTTGGGCTTTAGTTGGGAATTTTACATAGCTTGCATTTTAATTCTTTGGTTCTTTGTTGTTTCTATTAACCCATAGCATTATTTTAGTAAATGTTATAATACCAACCTAAAAAAAAAAAAAGATGCTTGTCTTGCATGTTGCCAACCTGGGTTTGGACCCCAGCACCACTTTATGGGGTTAATTGTGACCACTGCTGGGTGTGGCCCCTATCCCCTCAGATGAGGAGAAATCGATTTACACATTTCCCAGCTTTTTAGTTATCAACGCTTTTTATCAGTAGCCTAAATTAACATAAAAGGTAAGAGAGTTTGAAGATTTTAGACACCTAGATAATTCAAAACCTGGAGAGAGGGCCCCAGAAATAGTAGAGTGGGGAAGGCATTTGCATGCATATATGGTCCCCTGAGCATCACCAGGAGTGACCCCTGAATGTAGAACCAGGAGTAAACCCTGAGCATCACTAGAGGTGCCCTCCTCCACACACCCCCACCCTCAATAAAAAGGGCTGGAGAGAATATTTTCTTTGCAGGAAGCCTATTCAATCTCCAACGCCACATAATCCATTGAGCACTACTGGGAGTGACCCCAAGGACCACCTCCTCGAGGGGCCCTCCCCCACCCCCGTGAGATACAAAAACAAAACGAAGGCACCTGCTTATGAAACGCCCTGTGCAGTTGCAAGGCAAGTGCCTTACCTGCTGTGCTACCCTGCTCACCCCACCCTATCGCAGTTGAAATGACCTTTCTAGCTGTATCTATGCCCAGATCCAAGAGCTCGCTGTACTTCAGAAACGTAGAAACTGTTTCCAATAAAACTGGAGTCCCATGTGACTACTGAACACTTGTAGTCCATACTCCAGAGAGCCAGAGAAAGATCTCGAAGGCTAGAAGTGCACATTTAGTAAGATTCAGGGTTGATCCCTGGCACCCCATGGTCTGCCAAGCTCCTCACTGGAGTAGTCCCTGTGTTCTGCCAGATGTGGCACCTTACAGTAAGAAAAGAATGTAAACAATGAGTCATTTCATATTGATTGCATTTTGAAATAATATTTTGCACATATATTCAATTAAAAGTCATTAAAATTAATTTCACGCGTTCCTTTTTTAAAGTGATGTCACTTGAAAACGTAAAATTTTATTTATTTCTTTGGGGGGTGTTTGAGCCACACCCGGGAATGCTCAGGAGGTCATTCCTGGCAGCACAAATGGTATTGTAGGCAATGCCAGGGATCAAATCGGGTTCAGCTGTTTGCAAAGCAAAGCACCCTAACCCCTGTACTATCTCTGGCTTTGAACATGTAAAACTTTTTCCATTTGGGGGCTATACCCAGTGATGCTCAGGGCTTAACCCTGGCTCAGCACTCAGGAATCACTCCTGGCAGAGTTCGGGATCTATATGGGATGACATAGATGGAACCCAGGTAAGTACATGCAAGGCAAGTGCTGTGTTACCCACTGTATTATCTCTCCAGCCCCAGAAAAAATAAACTGTCATATATGGCCCAATTATAATTTTTTTTCTCTCAAAACTAAGGAATTTTTTTTATATTTATTTATTTTTTTTTTTTTTTTTCAATCTGGACTTTATTGATCTAATAAAATTACATTAAGAATTGAAATGAATTATACATTATTGTGCTCAAAAACTAAGGAATTTTTTTTAATGTTTATAATATGACAGCAGAGCCTGGCAAGCTACCCATGGCCTATTCGATATGCCAAAAACAGTAACAAGTCTCACAATGGAGACGTTACTAGTGCCCGCTCGAGCGAATTGATGAACAATGGGATGACTTTGCTACAGCGCTACCGATATTACTGCGACCTGCTTGTAGTGTGGCCACACCATGCAGAATGTGCTACATTAGCAGAATGCCAAGATCCCTTCCATTTATCCCAAGATCCCTTCCCCCCTCAACCTTCCCTAGTACCTTCAAATCACAGTACTATTGACCATTTCTCAGAGTTTGTTTCCCTTGGGTGATCTTTTGTTTTGTTTCTTTCAACCCCACCTAATAGTGAGCTCATTGGTATTTGTCTTTTTTCTTTATGACTCACTTAGCACAAATGCCTCCAATTTTGTCTAAGTTGCAACAACCTGTAACTTCTTTCAGCATAGCAGAGTAGCACTGTAGCACTGTTGTCCCACTGTTCATTGATTTGCTTGAGCGGGCACCAGTAACGTCTCCATTGTGAGACTTGTTACTATTTTTGGCATATCGAATACACCACAGGTAGCTTGCCAGGCTCGATAGCAGAGTAGAATTCTATTTTGTATACCTGCAAGAGTTGCTTTCTCCACTTATCTTCTGAGCACTTGACTGTTTCTAGACTTGGGCTATCCTAAATAATGTTGCAATAAACATACGTGTGTGTCCTGCTAGATGAGAGTTTTTGTGTTCTTGGGGTGGCTGCCCACGAGTATAGTCACAGAGCGGAAGCTCTGTTCTTTGATTTTTTTTGAAAAGTCTCTAAACTGTTTTCCAAAGAGTCTGCACCAAGCCACAGTTCTACCAGGGGTGAATGAGAGGAAGGACCATTTCCAGATCCTTTGATACCTCAGAGTCATGATTTGCATTTCTCTGCTAATCAGTGATGATGAACATTTTTCCTTGTGCCTATTGCTGTCTTTATGTTCTTTTTGATAACTCTTTATCTCCTCCCCCCATTTTTGCATGGGGTTGTGTGTGTGTGTGTATTTTGAGAATGTTATCTGTCTGTATACACACATATATATTTATACATATAGTGTATACTTGCACGCAGCCTACCTAGGTTCGATTCCTCTGCCCCTCTCAGAGAGACCAGCAAGCTACTAAGAGTATCTCACCTGCACGGCAGAGCCTGGCAAGCTACCTGTAGCATATTCGCTATGCCAAAAACAGTAACAAGTCTCACAATGGAGACGTTACTGGTGCCCGCTTGAGCAAATTGATGAGCAACGGGATGACAGTGACAGTGATTGTATACTTACCCTTTGTCTGATGTACGATTATATTTTTTTAATCAGTGGGATGTCTTTATTTTAGTTCTATTTCTTCTCAGCGTAGAAGCTTTTCAGTTTGATCGAGCCCCACTTATTTATTTGGGTTTGGGGGGGCCACAGCCAGTGGTTCTCAGGGCTGACTCCTGGCTCTGTGCTCAGGGATCACTCCTCACAGGACTCAGAGGATCATATGGGATGCCGGGAATCAAAGTCAGGTTTGCCTCTTCCAACAAAAGCGCCATACCTGCTCTTCTCTCACTCCAGCCTGTCTTTAAATTTCTTAAATGACTGCTTTTTACTTGTGTCCTATAGTTTTCCTCAGGGTTTTCTGGGCACGTTGCTCAATGGTAGAGCATATGCCTCAAATATGGGAGGCCCTGAGTTAGATTCCTGGCACTACAAAAATTAACATTTGCTCTCAATGGAACGAACATCTCCGAATGCAGCAGCTATGTGTACCTGGGTCGAGAACTCAACATGAGGAATGACTTGGCGCCAGAACTGCACAGGAGGAAGAGAGCAGCGTGGAAAGCCTTCAAGAGCATCGAAGAGGTGGTTAAGGTGGATCTCCGGCTCCGGGCACATCTTTTTTACTCCACCATTCTTCCTGCACTAATGTACGCCTCAGAGACCTGGGCCCTATGCAACCTGGATGAGAACATTATTCGGGTATCCCAAAGAGGAATCGAAAGAGCTATGCTAGGAGTATCACATCTCACTCAAGTGAGAGAAGGAATCGGAGTTCCAATCTCCGTCGATGGTCAAGAATCAGGTATGCTGTCTTGTTTGCCAAGACATCAAAAATCAGATGGGCCAGACATGTAATGCGATTCAGAGATGATCACTGGACTAGAGCTATTACCGACTGGATTCCACGGGACGTCAAAAGACCATGTGGCCACCCACCAACGAGATTGTCAGACCTCTTCATCAAAACCCTGAATGAATGGTTTGAGGCACTTCCTATCCCTGGATCAAGCAGATATCACTGGGCTACACTAGCACGTGACAGGAACAAATGGAAATGTTACTGGAGCCCACTTGAGCAAATCGAAGATCAAGAGGATGACAAGTGACAAGTGACAAAAATAAACAAATGAAAATGAAAATGAATTAATTGTGTTGATCCAGGGAAATAGTTTAAGACCTAGAGCAAAGCCTCTCATGTGTTAGGCTCCAAATTCAATCCTTTGCCCTTCATTGAATGTGGTCCTGGAAGCATCTGAGCACGGCTTGGGGACCCCAGCATGGCAAGACCTGAGTATAATCACATAGTGGGGCCAAACAAAGAGCCATTAGCCCAGCTGACCTGAGTATCACTGGAGGTTGTCCACGCACTGACCCTCTGAATGACTCAGAGGTCTGAGCAGCCCCTGAGTGTTGTATGCTGTGACTCCCGCAGACCAGAAAACCCCCAAGCCAAACTCTCTTAGGATTGCTGGTTCAGTGGCTGCTTGGGCCCCTGGCTTCACACTCTGCACGTTTCCTGTGGTCCCAGGAGAGAACTGGAACGTAGAGGGGCTGGGATCACAGAACAGCCCCAAAGGGAAGTACTGCTTTTTTTTTTTTTTTAATGGTTGACTCAGAAAGCTTCTGCAGTTTTACCTCATGTGTAGCCCATTTTACCCCACAGCCAAGGAATCAATGACTTTTCCCCCCTCCACTGTGGGCAGCAGTAAATGAGGTGACAGCCACCTGCTCAACATAAAAGAAAATCAAGCTAATGTAGCAAACAGGATCTCAAGCTCAGCTTAGGATGATGAGGGAAATAGATCCCTGCACACGGTTCAAATAGTCTCGCTTCAAGAAGGCTAACACCAGAGAGCTGCCACGGGCCGCTGAGCCCGGCCACATGGCATGGCCACAGAATGCATGCGGGATGCCCTTGACATGGTCCCAACTTGTGACCTTGGTAACCTGGGAATGTTCTCCAAGTCTTCTCATGTCCTTGAGGTGGGACAGACCCTGCTTTGCAAAATAACATGCTTGGGAATTTCTGCTTCTGCCCACTCCCTCCCGCTGCCTGTGAATGACCCATCCGATGGTCTAGAAAACTTGGAGGAAGAGCTCAACCGAGTCCGCTGGAGTCCTGTAAACAGTGTCTTCTTGGTTTTCCCCTGGACTTTGGGTGAAGTTTCTGCAACAATGAAGCTATTGAAGCTTGGCAGTTGTGTCCACAAACTGCCCCTAGTGCCATATAATCTCATTAACGGCCATGATCCAGGAACTCTGAAATAAAGCTCCAGGAAGAGAGCAACAGAGAACGACACGCCGCAGAGATGCCTCCAGACCCTGTGCCAGGCTATCTTTCCTGGGGCAACCCAGAGAGGGGAGGGTGAGTTCCCCTCCCCACCCTCAACAGTGCCCTGGCAGCCAAAAAACGCCAGAACTCAATCACCGTCATGCTCACGGCTGCGCTCCACAGGCTCGGAGGAGCCTCACCCATGAGTGAATCTGCTGTATTCTAAATTTTAGAATTCCTGGAGAGCGCGGCCGCAAATACTCTCCACCACTGATATACAAAGAGTAGTACACAACATTTGATGGGTTTAAAGTAGAAGGCAACTGATCTCACACAAGGCTCAACCTTTAACAGACTTGTTAGTGTTAAGGGCTGGAGTGATAGCGCAGCAGTAGGGTGTTCACCTTGCACGCGGCTGACCCACGTTCGATTCCTCGGCCTCTCTTGGAGAGCCCAGCAAGCTACCGAGAGTATCTCACCCGCACGGCAAAGCCTGGCAGGCTACCTGTGGCGTATTCGATGTGCCAAAAACAGTAACAAGTCTCATAGTGGAGACGTTACTGGTGCCCGCCCGAACAAATCGATGAGCAATGGGATAACAGTGATAAAGTGATACAGTTAGTGTTAAGCCCAGGACTATGGATTCCCAAATGGCGAGGCAAACAAGCACAAACGAGATAATGCAAGAGCAAATGGCGTTTTATTCCAGTTAACTGGGGTCTACTATCTCACCCACGAAGTGGTCCCTTGATAGAGACCCTGATGCCCAGTAGCAAGCAGTTTATATAGGTTTCAAAGTTTCAAAGTTAAGCAAGCACTATGGTAACAGGTAAACCAATTGTTTATGGTTACATTCTCTAGGTTTCTGGCACATTGTGATTGATTGAGCCCACTTGCTGGGCCCAAGAACTTTCCAGGTGGGTTCAGGTTGGCTAGTCACACATTGTTTGATTTCTGGGAAACTGAACGTTTCAGTTCCAGGAACTGAACCTCAGGTCTACTTGATTTTTCTTATTTCTGCCACCAGTCATCCTGTCAGTCTCGCCCTTACATAAATAATCTCTTTTTTGTTGTTGTTTTATTTTGTTTTGTTTTGTTTTGCTTTTTGTGTCACACCCAGCAATGCACAGGGGTTACTCCTGGCTCTGCACTCTGGAATTACTCCTGGCGGTCCTCGGGGGACCATATGGGATGCTGGGAATCAAACCTGGGTCAGCTGTGTGCAAGACAAACACCCTACCCGCTATGCTATTGCTCCAGCCCCACATTAGTAATCTCTTATACAAGGGCTTAATGGCTCTAGTATGAAATACAGTGATCTTCACACACTTTCCTCTAAGGAAACTTTATTAGACCATTTTTAGCAGATTATTCATAACAAGCGATACAAAATTAATTGTTTCGGTTCTGCTTTGGGGGGCATGGTTTGGGATTAGGGGTGGAAACATTCGAAATATGGTGGTGGGAAGGTGCAATGATGGGATTGGTGTTTGAATATGTGATAAATTATTGTGAACAACTTTATAAAAATTAGATTAAATTAAAATTTAAAAATAATGTTACTGATTGTCAAATCCATACTGTGGGCTTTGCAAAAGAGAAATTACCAAGAGAATAATTGTTCCTCATTGCGAAAAGAAAATAAAAGACACTAATAAGTCCTTTTTGAAAAAAAAAAAATCTGTGAGTGAAAAAGCAACTCACAGATACTAGTCACACAATTCCAAACACATTATAGTTACTTTGGGTCCATTTCAGACCCATTGTCAGATGACCTTTGAGAGTTGAGACCAGTGTTGACAAGAAAGCAACATGGCTCAGTTACTACAGTTAAGATACCACATTTCCCCCATCTTTAACTGTTTTCTGACAGTGTACTTACATATATTTGTTCTCTTTGTAAATGTTCAAATCCAAGTTCTTCCACTTATTAGCCATTTGACTTAGGAGCCATGATGAAGATGCTGTATCCATCAGCTACAGCTTTTAGATTAGATATGCTGTTAATTTTGATGGAGCAATACTCTTTAATATTATAAATGTTTGTAAATACAAGAATAAACCTCAACTCATAAAAAGGTGAGCTAGAGGGAGATAACCTAAATTTTACAAAGTCCTCGACTTTCATAGTAGGGAGTAAATCAGGAATGTTTAAAACTCCAGAACAGAGGAAGAAAAGTCAAAGGAAACTGTCATGGACATTTAGCCACATCACTCACGTTTCTTTCTTACAGAACTTTTGATCTCTTTGTTATTCTGGAAGTGGATAAAGCAATGTTTGGGGGGAAGTCTAAGCAAGTGCTTAAGGAACCAACAGCAAAGGAAAGACTCCCGAGATCAAAGAAACTCAAAAAAGATCATCTGGTTAATGCTTTATTGAAACATCAACATTGTAAGGGGAAAAATCAGAATTCAGTTGAATTTCATAGGTGTTGACTTGAGAACTTCTAATTAAAGCCACCTGTGGAAGGTGGACCTTTGGAAAAAAAAATGAGGGTGCTGGAGCAATAGAACAGCGGGTAGGGCATTTGCCTTGCATGCTGCTGACCCAGGTTCGATTTCCAGCATCCCATATGATCCCCCGAGCACCAGGGGTAATTCCTGGGTGCATGAGCCAGGAGCCTGTGCATCACCGGGTGTGACCCAAAAAGAAAAAAAAAAAAAGAATCTGAGGGCTGAAGCGATAGTACAGTGGGTGGGTTGCTTGCTTTGGAGGGAGCCTACCGAATTACAATCCCTGGCACCACATATGGTCCCTGAGCCCCTGTAGGAGTGAACACAGCTCTAGAGCACAGAGACAGGAATCTGCCCTGAGCGCCGCTGGGTATAGCCAAAAATAAAATAAAACAAAAGGAAATTTTCAGCTTATAAAGTTGTCTCATATGAAAAGATTTATTTGAATCTGCCTTTCAGTATTTGTGGCTAGTTTATGGAATCTATCAAAAATTATATGACACTTTGGATTAAAGAACTCTTAAGCATTCACCAGGTCACAAAATTTAATTTCCTTTTTATTCTTTGTGCCCTATAGGCTTAAAAGACATATATAGTCTCTGATGTGGATTTTATTAACCTGTGTGTCGGTGGGTAAATATTGATTGTTGAGAAACTCGGTACTTATTAGAAAACTGCCCTAAGATGCTTCTATATGCTAACAATTTAAGATTAGTTACACATATTAAAACGTTTTCTCCCCTCAAGTGAAATCTATATCAACAATTAAATTGTTTCGAAAACATGAATAAGCCTAGGTTTGGGGGAAAAAATGTCTCTGATGAATAATATAGTGAGAAATTTAAGTAGAGCCCTATGGTGCCTTAGGTCTGCAACAGAAACATGTGAATCACCACATGGCACCTTCCCCCAAAAGTGATGATTGTGTTCTTAAGATATTCTGTATGGCCAAGGAAAGCCTATTCTGGGTAATGCAAAACTCTACTCAATTTTGGACCAGTTTTTAAAGAAACAGTATGGAATACATTAAGGGCTCAGAGGAATTAACTCATGTCTTGCATGTAGGAGGCCTGAGTTCGATTCCCTGGCACTGCATAGTCCCCCAAGCACCACGAGGTGTGACCCAAAATGAACAAGAAAGGTATTGTTATTTATTATGCTCTCTTTGTTGAGTCATGTATACCCATTCATGACTACCCATGTATACCCATACATGACCCATACCCATACTTTATACAACATTTATACATACATATATATATACACTTTCCAATTTTTTCTTTTTGGGTCATATCCAGTGATGCTCAGGTGTTACTCCTGGATTTGCACTTGGGGAGCACTCCTGGAAGAGCTCGGGGGACCATATAGGATGCCTGGGATTGTATCTGGGTCAGGCACTTGCAAGGGAAATGTACTATCTCTCTGGCCCCTCAAAAAATTTTGAAGGTTTTGAGTCTCACCTAGTGATGCTCAGGGGTTACTC
This sequence comes from Sorex araneus, assembly GCF_027595985.1. Taxonomy (NCBI): domain Eukaryota; kingdom Metazoa; phylum Chordata; class Mammalia; order Eulipotyphla; family Soricidae; genus Sorex; species Sorex araneus. Next base: position 13,043,834 of record NC_073305.1, read on the forward strand.
CTGGCTCTGTACTCAGGAATTACTCCTGGCAGTGCTCAGAGGACCATTTAGTATGTCGGGGAATCCAACCCAGATTGGGTGCAAGCAAGGCAAGCACCTTCCCCACTGGACTATCTCTCCAGTCCCTACACGTACTTTCTAGATTGTGTCATTAACCTCAAGGCACCATTTCATAGACTTTTCATCACCATCCTCTAAAGAAAAGCATTATTATCATCCCCTAGATTAGTTTACAGGCAAGGAGCTCTAAGGCTTTGCAAAGGTATTGAGCTTCCCCACCGTCTTCTTATTAGAAAGCCACAGAGCCTTTCTAACTAGTTCTCTCAACCAGCATTTCTCAAGCAGGGGCCATCTGGCTTCCTGCGTACTCCCAGCATATTCTAAAGGGATCACAGTTAAAAATTGCAAAAATGCATAAACGCCCATTGCATGGGACTAGGGGACTAGCCAGTAGGATGGAGAGCAGGTGGAGCACAGGAAAGAAACAAGATTAGAAGGAGATATGGTTGAAAAAATATTGAGAAACTCTCGTGTGAAGCAGTCTACTTCAGTTAACACATAAGCCCTACAGGTCATGAGTCTCCCTCTGTCACCCAGGAATCTGCTGACTGTAGCTACTAAAAATTTATAGTAAGGACTTTTTTTCAGGGTCCGAGGGTTGGCCTCACTTGGCAATTCTCAAGACTTATTCTTGGCTCTGCACTCAACCATCATTCCTGGCAGGGCTCAGGGGACTATATGGGCATTGTAGAACCCAGGTTGACCACGTGCAAGGCAAATGCCCTACCTACTGTACTATTTCTCCAGCCCCTATAGTAAAGACTTTTATTTATTTATTTTTTTGCTTTTTGGGTCACACCCAGCGATGCTCAGGGGTTACTCCTGGCTTTGCACTCAAGAATTGCTCCTGGCAGTGCTTGGGGGACCATATGGGATGCCGGGGATCGAACCCAGGTCGGCCACGTGCAAGGCAAACGCCCTACCTGCTGTGCTATCGCTCCGGCCCCAGTAAAGACTTTTAAATAAAGGAAAGAAAAAAAGAGCAACTCACATTTTGTTGAGAGTACATTTTCTCAAAATAACACACAAGGGGCTGGAGAGATAGTACAGCGGGTAGGGCATTTGCCTTGCATGCGGCTGACCCGGGTTCAATTCCCAGCATCCCATATGGTCCCCTGAGCACTGCCAGGAGTAATTCCTGAGTGCAGAGCAGGAGGAACCCCTGTACAATGCCATGTGTGACCCAAAAAGAAAAAAAAACCCAAAAACAAAAACAAAAAAAATAACACACGAGGCCTACAACTTCTGTCATATGCTCATCCACACCAGTTTTACTACATTAGCTTTTTTTTTTTCTTTTCTTTTTGGGTCACACCTGGCAATGCTCAGGGGTTACTCCTGGCTTTGCACTCAGGAATCACTCCTGGCAGTGCTCGGGGACCATATGAGATGCTGGGCATCAAACCCGGGTTGGCCGTGTGCAAGGCAAACGCCTGCCCACTGTGCTATCGCTCCAGCCCCTACATTAGCTTTTAATGAACCTTTAACCTACACACCAGTGACCTCCCCCAAAGATCACTTGTCAGGAATCTCAACTCAGAAAGAAATATGCCCTCCTCCTCAGCAGATTCCTTTCTCTTCATTCCAGCCCATTCGCAATCAAAGAATGGGTAACAGAAACTGAAAGTAAATTGTTCTGGTGAAATCAGATCAATGACGGAGGGAGGGGAGGTGGTGATGGGGGATGTGGGGAGTAATGAAACTTCAAGATCATCCAAAATCAACTAAAACTGAGCTACAGAGTGTTAAAAGTGATAGATGAATAAGGGTATTTTCATCTTGTTCTTTTTTAAAAAATAAAAGAAGGTAAAAGGTGTTTGAGTGTGTCTGTGTTTGAGTGAATTGATTAGGTTAGTTAATATACATACAGGAGCCAGGGTGACCTGAAACCAGGTAGATTAAGCACTCAGGGAGGCCAGAAAGATGGTACAGAAAGAAAGGCAGGGTTCTTGCCTTGCACCCAACCTACCAGGACTCGATCTCTGGTTTCACAAATGCATTGTCCCCTGAGCACTGGCAAAGTGATCCCTGTGCACCTCTGGGTGAGCCACCCTCAACGTCCCCTAAGAGAACAAACCAGGGACTGGGAAGTAGCCCGAAGGTCTGGAGAGCGTACCTGGCACCTTACATGCATAAGGCTCTGAGTTCGATCCCCAGCACCGCATCCCGCCCTCCCCCAGTTCTGCTGGGTTTAGCCCTGGTGTTCCTCACCACCGCTGGGCTCAGGCAGCACTGCCTTGCCAGGCCGCAGGGCCCAGCTGTGGACCACCAAGAGTGGCCCCCAGCCTCTGTGCTCTCCTGTCCCCTTCACTCTCCCAGTGAAATCAGGCTCATTTAATTATTTTTCCCTCCTTAACTCCTTCACTTCTTTTTCTATTGGAGTAAAAGGTACCTTGGAAAAAGGGAAGAACTACATCAACCCAGTATGGGAATATTTTATTTTATTTTTTTTTCTTAAAGTGGTCCATATTATAAATGTGTATATAAGAATATAAATATATATTTTATTTATTTTTTGTGTTATATCTTTATTTTTTATTATTATTATTTTTTAAATTTTTTAATTGAGTCACCATGTGGAAAGTTACAAAGTTTTCAGGTTTAAGTCTCAGTTATACAATGCTCGAATACCCATCCCTTCACCAGTGCACATATCCCACCACCAAGAATCCCAGTATAGCTCCACCCTGGAACCCCACACCCCTAACCCCCCCACGCCCCTAGCCCCCCCACCCTTAGCCCCCCCCTGCCTGTGTAACTAATAAATTTCACTTTACTTTCACTTTGATTGCATTCAATATTTCAACAAAACTCACTATTATTGTTTGGAGAGTCTCTCAGTATGGGAATATTTTAAATAATCCTTTTTTTTCCCAGTGTAGGGCATCCCTGGTGTCGCTCAGGGACCAGTCTCCGGGGCTTCTGCATGCAAAGCTTGGCCTCAGCTGTCAACCTTGCGAGCCGACAGTGTGCGCTTTAGAAGTGAGCAGAGAAGTGTGGGAGCATACTGGGAACAAGGCTAGCTTTGCTCTTCGACGATGCCTTCCCCAGCCCACCCCTAGTTTTTTCTTCTTTTGTCTCTTTTATGTTAGTTTGTTTGGGGAGCCACACCCAGCTATGCTCAGGGGTTACTCCTGGTTCTGTGCTCAGGAATTACTCCTGGTGGTGCCTGGAGTACCCTATGGGATGCTGGGAACCAAACCTGTGCCAGCCATGGGCGAGGCAAGCATCCTCCCCACTGTACTATTGCTCTGGCACCCCCCTTTTTGTCTCATTCTTGATAACTTCGCCAATGTCAGTCAAGGAGGCTTTTCTATTCAAAGAACCCCAAAGATCATCCAGTCATCAAATCCGTCTTCCTGCAGCTAGCCCAGACACTCTAGTCATGTTTTTTTGGGAATCAGCCTGGACCCATGATCAGCAGGGACCCAAGTGGCGATTCCATTATATGACTGGTTATTTGAATGATTTTCTTCTTCTTTTTTTTTTGTAGGGTTTGGGGACAAGACAGAGCAGAGCTTGGGGGGCTTCTCCTGGCTCTGTGCTCTGGTATCGTTCTTGGTGGTGTTTGGGGAACCATCAAGTGCCAGCGACCACACCAGGGTAGGCTATGTGCAAGGGTAAGCGCCTTGACTCCTGTTCTCTCTGGCTCCTTGATGATTTTTCGGTTTTTCTCATGGGGCTGCAGATACAATTCAGTGGTGTAGCACTTGCCTATACTCTCCCTCTCTCCCTCCTTCTCTCCCTCCCTCCCATCCTCCTTCCCTTCTTCCCTCCCTTTCTGCTTTCTGTCTCTTCTTCCCTCCCTCCCTCCCTCCCTCCCTTCCTCCCTCCCTCCCTCCCTTCTTGTCTCTTCCTCCCTTCTTCCCTCCCTTTCTGCTTTCTGTCTCTTCTTCCCTCCCTCCCTCCCTCCCTCCCTCCCTCCCTCCCCTCCTCCCTTCTTGTCTCTTCCTCCCTCCTTCCCTCCCTTTCTGCTTTCTGTCTCTTCTTCCCTCCCTCCCTCCCTCCCTCCCTCCCTCCCTCCCTCTCTCCCTCCCTCCCTCCCTCTCTCCCTCCCTTCCCCCCCTCTCTCTCCCTCCCTTCCTCCTTCCCTTCCTCTCTTTCTCTCCCCCACCCTTTTAAAAAAGAGAACTAACCCTTCCTGGCTGTGTTCCCTTTGTGATTATGACATTGAACTTTTTCCACTGCAGATTTTCAAGAAGACAGTTAGCCCATGTGCCCTTGTGATAGTACAGCAGGTAAGGCCCTTGCCTTGCATGCAGCTGGCGCGGATTCAATCCCCGGCATCTCATATGGCCCCTGGAGCTGGCCAGAAGTTATTCCTAAATGCAGAAACAGGAGTAAGCCCCGAGCATTGCAGGTGTGGCACCTCCTCCTCCCCAAAAGATGGTCAACCTAAGATAATAAACCAGGTAAGAACCAAGGGAGGCCGGTGAAGTCAGAGGCCACCGCAGTTGAAACAAAACGAACCAGGGCTGGAGAGATGGTGGAGCAGGCAGGGCGCTTCCCCTGCGCGCAGCTGACCCAGGTCTGATCCCCAGCACCACATAGGATCCCCTGAGCATCCCTAGGAGGATTCCTGAGCACCAGCAGGTGTGCCTCCCCCCTGCCCCCCGGTAGAACCCCAACCTATAAACATTCCCAGAGAAGTTCTTCCGATGGCAAAGGATCTGTTGGGAAGCGCTGGACGCCCTCACCTGTCTGAGAAGGGGGGTGGTTTTACTGGACGCCGAGTTCCACCACCACACACGACCGACCGACACAGTTTAACACGTGGGTGGGAGCTAATTAAAAGCTGGGGCTCTGCCTCCCAGGGAACTGCTTGGCGCCCGCCCAAACGGCCTTCGAAGCACTGGTTTCGTTTTCCCGTTCTGCTTTCTGCCCTCCCTCTTTCCTCTCCGGGACCTGCTGCGTGACGCAGGAACCGTCCCGGACCCGCCAGGCCCGGGGGCCTGCACTGGCAGGACCGCTGACTCAGCACTTGGCAGGAGAACAGAGGTGCAGGGCCAGCCCGGACCTCACATGTGCGAGGCCAGCAAACAGCAGCAGCATTCTGGCTTGACGGACTTAAAAAAAAAAAAGGAACAAGGAAAACAATCCAGGGCCTTTTAATTTCTAATAAAAAAAAAAAATTAAGGAGGGTGGGGGTAAGGTGAGGAGGGGCTTTCTCTCCCTTCCTTCCTCCTCTGGCATCCGGAGGTCTGAAATAGCCAGACCGAGAATAAGATCCATCCCTTGGGTAGCAACAGCTGAAAGACTAAATCGGGACAAAAATAAATAAATGACTCTTTCCCCCCAGTCCTTCCCATTTGGCCCCTACCTGCCCCCGGCCCACCCTCTGTGCCCTCCCATGCTGGGATCTGTTCCCTGCACTTCCTCTCTGTAGACGCCAGGCTTAGCCAGGAAGATGGTCACTGCTGGTCCCCTTCCTGTTGCCACAGGCTTTCAGGAACAGCTGCTGAGTCCCCGCAGGAGAGGGAGGCTCCTTCAGGAACCCACTTTAAAAAGAAAAAAAAATTTTTTTAATGGAATCCCTGTGAGATAGGCCCTTACAAAGCTGTTCATGACTAAGTTTCAGTCACAGTATTCCAACACCCATTCCTCCACCAGTATATATTTCCCAGTGCCAGTGTCCCCAGTTTCCCTCCCATCACTCCCAGCCCTCTGTGTGCCTCTATGGCAGGCACTTTCTCTCTCTGTCTCTCTGTCTCTCTCCTTTTGGGCATGTAGTTTGCAATATCGACACTGAAAGGTTATCAAGAATATTCCTCTACCTACTTTTTAACACTCAGTTCTTGTCCAGCGTGATCAAGGAATCCACTTTCCTGTAGCAGAGAGAGAGAAAGAGAAAGAGAGGGAAAGAGAGAGAGAAATAGAGAGATGGAGGGAGGGAGGAACAGAGAGAGAGAGAAAGAAAGAGAGAGAGAGAAAGAGTTGGGATTCCAAATCCAAGGATTGGACCAGAGAGATAGTACAGTGAGTAAGGTGCTTTTCTTTTTTTCTTTTTTATTTGGTTTTTGGGTCACACCCAGCGATGCACAGGGGTCACTCCTGGCTTTGCGCTCAGGAATTACTAGTGGCAGTGCTTAGGGGACCATGTGAGATGCTGGGGCTCGAACCCGGGTCAGCTGCATGCAAGGCAAATGCCCTCCCTGCTGTGCTATCACTCCAGCCCTAAGGTGCTTTTCTTACACTCAACTGAACTGGGTTGGATCCCTTGGTACTGCCTATGGTCCTTGAGCCCTACCAGGAGTGATCCTTGAGCACAGAGTAAGTCCTGAGCATGGTTGGGTGTGGCTCCAAACCAAACCAATCCCTCAAAAGTCACAGGGTAGAAATCTCTGCTATCATCATCATCATCATCATCATCATCATCATCATCATCATCATCATCCCGTTGATCGTCAATTTTCTCAAGCGGTCTCAGTAACGTCTCCATTCGTTCTAGCCCTGAGATTTTAGAAGCCTCTCTTTACTCGTCCTTCCCAACGGTGCCGCATTGGAGGCTCTTTCAGATCAGGGGAATGAGATCCATCATTGTTACTGGTTTTGGCATATGAATACGTCACTGGAAGCTTGCCAGGCTCTTCTATGTGGGCAGGAAACTCTTGGTAGATTGCCAGGTTCTCCAAGAGGGAGAACTAAGCTATCAGACGTGGCTTCCGGGAGCTTGGTTTTATAGTCTCTGGATGTTGGCCATTGATGGGATTACATGGCACCGGGGGCAGCTTCTGGGTGTGACTGCCTACCTACTGGAAAATGGAGGATCTGGGTGGAAGAGGCTCTGCTTTTATATCACATCAAAGTCAATCTCTAGTTGTCCAGACTAGAGTTTTGCTAGAGAACAAGAAATTGACTCTCTGCTCTTTGGGGGTTCAAGGCAAACCTCCCATAAAAAACATTCTATCAGTATGAGCCTGCTTTATGATTCTCAGAGAGGCCATTCTGAGTCAGCAATGTCTGCCATGAATAGTTGGGCTCCGAGAATCTTTTCTTCCTTATTACTCCTCAGCTGGAACCATAATTGTTTCCTTTGATGTTCTTTCCTTTTCTCTCTTTTTAAAAAACACTTATGTGCATTTTTATTGATTGATTGATTGATTGATTTAAAATTTTTTTTGTTAAATCACTGTGAGATAGACCCTCACAAAGCTGTTTGTGATTAGATTTCTGTCATACAGTGTTTCAACACCCATCCAGTGTACATTTACCAGCACCAGTGTCCCCAGATCCTTCCACTCCATCCCCCGCCCATTCCTAGTCCTTTTCTTTTCACCTCTCTGAGGGATTTCTGCTGCATTTTCCTTCAGTGAAAAGCTTCTTCAGACTGGACTTATTTTGAAAAGTGAAAGAACTTTCCTAAAATGTATAAACTCCAAAGAGAAAATGGACTTTTCTTCTAGGTACGACCAGCTAGGTAAATGGTATTATCACCTGTAATGAGATTTTAAAACTTTGTTTATCTGAACCATTTTGCATCATTGAAGCAAAAATATATATATATCATTTTGTCTTTAAGATGCTAGCACATTTCACAAATCTTCATCTCTCCGTGTTTCATAAAGCTGTCTGAGGTAGGATGAAGCAGGATATTATTATCACTCAGGTAATGTTGGTTTACAGCCTATATCGGTTTTAAGGGTATAATTTCACATCTTTCCAAAATGAATTTTATCACATCAGCTCTATCGTCCAAGTACCAATATCTCTCACCGTTTCCCAGCCATTCCCCACCCATACCTCGCTTCCCATCTGGTGACCTCAAATCTGCAAAGTCAAGGATTTGCTTTCATCTGTCTTGGCCTGTTCTCTTGCTTTGCATTTTTTATATACCACATATGAGTGAGAGCATTAAGTAATTTGTCTTTGTCATTCTGACCTATTCTGCTTAATCTGATCCCCTTTAGTTCCATCCAAATTGTAGTAGTGGCAAGATTTCACCTCTTCTTATAGCTGAGAAATATTCCATGGTATATAAAGAGCATATTTCCTTTATCCGCTCATCTGTCATTGGATACCTGGGTTGGTTCCAGCCTGGACTCTTGTAATTACACTGCACTGTGAATAGCATTATAGCATTGCATTGCACACAGGGTCCTATAGGTCTTTCTTTTTTTTTGGGGGGGGTCACACCCTGCGATGCTCAGGGGTTACTCCTGGCTCTGCACTCAGGAATTACTCCTGGTGGTGCTCAGGGGACCATATGGGATGCTGGGACTCGAACCCGGGTTGGCTGTGTGCAAGGCAAATGCCCTACCTGCTGGGCTATCGCTCCAGCACCCCCGAAGTCTTTTAGAATTAGTGTTTTTGGGTCCTTTGGATGGACTGGAGCGTAAGCACAGCGGGTAGGGTGTTTGCCTTGCACACGGCCGACCCGGGTTCGAATCTTCCATCCATCTTGGAGAGCCTGGCAAGCTACCAAGAGTATCTCACCAGCAGGGCAGAGCCTGGCAAGCTACCCGTGGTGAATTCGATGTGCCAAAAGCAGTAACAACAAGTCTCACAATGGAGACGTTACTGGTGCCCGCTCGAGCAAATCGATGAACAACGGGATGACAGTGCTACAGTGCTACAGTGTCCTTTGGATACCAAAGTGCAGATCTCGTATGTGCTAGATCCTATGGCAGATCTAGGGCTAATGTTTTCATTTCGTGGGAGGCACATCTAGGGCTAGGGGACCGTGCGAGACCAGGAACCGAACCAGGCGCTCCACTATGCGAAGTCTGTCCCTAGGCTCAGGAGTAGACCAGGAGTGAAGTAAAAACAGATTTTATTTGGAGGTTTTTTAGAAAGGGGAAGGAGAGAGAGAAAGCGAGAGAGTAACACAGGCAAGGGAGAATGCAGGATTCTCCATAAGAGGACAGAGCCTCAGTACACATCTCAAAGCTCCTGCCCTTTGAGCTTTCTCCAAAACCCATGTTTTTAATTATTTGAAAAGAAGTCTCCATACTGTTTCCATAGAGCCTGCGCCAGTCAACATTCCCAGCAAGAATGCATGAGGATCCCTTTTCTCCAAAGCCTGCCAGCACTGGCTATTTCTGGCTTTTGAGAAAGGAGGAAGCTCCTTGTCATTATGACTTGTAATTCACACTTTTTCATGTGCCAGTGTCTGTTTACCAGTTCAATTCTGCATACGACTCTGAAGTCGGTGGGCTCAAGTGAGGCGGAGAGGAGAGAGAGATGGTCACTTTGTCTGGATCTGCTTCTGCCGCCCCGAGACTGCTGGGAAGGAGGGCTAGGACTCAGGACGGAGTGAGGATTTGAGCTTCGCAGGAAAGGAAGAATCAATCCCAGGCCTTACCTGGGGTTTTATGGGCTTAGGAGTAGACGAGAAGTGAAGTAAAATCAGATTTTGGGGGAAGGTTTTTTAGGAAGGAGAATGAGGGGAAGAAAGTGAGAGAGTAACGGAGTTAAGGGAGAACGAGGGATTCTGCGTAAGAGGATAGCGCCTGGGTAGTGCTAGGGTACCACACGTAGATAGTGCTAGGGTACCACACGTGCTTCGGCATGTGGGCACAAGCAGCGCAAGGACTCAGGCAGCATGGATACACCCTTCCTTCCTTCAGGGGTTTCTCCGACCTACCCCCACATGGGGGTTTAGGTAAGAGTTCATTGCTAGGGTGGTTGCCAAGGTGGGTTGCCTTGGTCTGGAGTTTTTCTGGCAGAGATGAGGGGTCGTTCAGGTGTTGTAAATCTCCTTTAGGTCCTTAATTGCCGTCTCTGTCTTTGCTGAAGTTTGTGTCTCTGTGACCTCCAGCCTTCACAAGGTCTGTCACTGGCGCCAGGAAGATCTTATCAGGCCTTAATTCTTGCAGCTTCAGTGTTATTGGATTTATTGCTTCTCAAAAATTCCATTGCCCATTTGCCGTGGGCCCTCTCCTCTCTACCTGCCTGCCTCAATTCCTCCAGGATCACCAAGGATATTCCCCGAGGACAGAGCCGGGTGTAAGCCCTAAGCACCTCCAGTGTGGCCTCTAAACTCTTCCCCCCACAAAGAGAAATATTTGTTTAGTTCTTGTTACTGTATTGCAGTGACTGTTTTCCAAGCTGTTGTTGATTTTTTTTTTTTTAGGGGCCTCACCTAGCACTGCTCAGGGCTTACTCCTGGCTCTATGCTCAGGGGCCATTTCTGCTGCTGCTTCAGGGGCCATATGGAGTGCCAGGGATTGAACCCGGATCAGCCTCGTGCAAGGCAAGCACCCTGCTTGCTGTACTCACTCTCTCTCTCTCTGGCCCTCATTTTGCGATTTCCTCATGCATCTCGGATATTAACCCTTCCAAAGGCGTGCACATATTTTCTCCCATTCAGTTGGAAGCCCTTTTGCTTTAATGATAACAATCATTAAGGCCTTTGTGCAGAAGCTCTTTCGTTGGATGCAACCTCGTTTGTTAATCTTTGCTTCTGTTTCTCCCCCAGTTGGAGCCTAGTCCCCAAAGACATCCCTGACGCATATCTCAGTAGAGTGCTTGAGGCTGGGAGTTTTAATTAGGTTCAGACAAGTGACAGAGAGGTTTATCCTGGCAGGGGTCTGGCTGAAATCAGACAAGAACTTGAGAACAGTGGTCTGACTGCTTGGTCCTTGATGAGTCATAATCCACACTCTTTCTCTCGCCTACTAAATATATATATATTTTTGGGCTTTTTGGGTCACACCTGGTGAAACTCACGGTTACTACTGGCTCTACAACCCCAACTCTGCAACTACTCTTTTCTTTTTCTTTTTGGGTCACACCCAGCAATGCACAGGGGTCACTCCTGGCTCATACACTCAGGAATTACTCCTGGCGGTGCTCAGGGGACCATAAGGGATGCTGGGAATCGAACCTGGGTTGGCCGCGTGCAAGGCAAACGCCCTATGTGCTGTGCTATCGCTCCAGCCCCTCTGCATCTACTCTTAAAGAGAAGGAGAGATGGAATGTATTTCGTCTGTGACCCAACTTTCTCATCCTAAAATGAATAAAAGGGCCACATAGAATCTTCACTGTGAAGATTTTAATGTATGCCTAGAAGCATCCCAACTAAGTTGGGGGAGAAGGACAGATACCCAAGGATCTTACTCCTCTGTGGTATAGAGGGAGACAAGACAAGGGAATAGACAGTAACAGATGGTGACAAGCCGTTGGCCCAGAATTACAAAATGCAGATTACCAAGCAGTGAGGAGGCTGGGGGGTGGGAGAAGGAGATGGAGTAGAAAGTAATGAAAGGACGTTGGTGGAAGGTCTTGGGCACGGTGATGGGAGTCAGGTGTGGAGCTCGTGTTGAGCAAAACTATAAATGTTAACACAATTATAAATCTGTAGCACTGTAGCACTGTCATCCTGTTGTTCATTGATTTGCTCAAGCGGGCACTATTAATGTCTCTATTGTGAGATTTATTGTTACTGTTTTGGGCATATTGAATACGTAATCTAGAAAAATGTAGAGAGAAAAGAATATTTTTTGCCCTTTAACAAAGGGCAAATTCCTAAAGCTGCTTTTATACTTTTGTGGATGGGGGTGAGGTCAGTGTCTGCTGGGAAGGTGACTCTTAGCTCAGACTTTTGAGCATTACCTGGTATTGCCCTTCCCCCCCCCAAATAAAAGAGTATATTACATTGATTAGCAAACTATATGGTGGTCTCTAGATCAGATGAGATGGACAGAAATAGAGAAAAATTAAACCAAAAAAAAAAGAAAGCTTGAGTGACAGAACAGCAGATAGAACAAGCAGATACCTTGCACACAACCAATCCAGTTTGATCCCTGGCATCCCATAGGATCCCCTGAAAACCACCAGGAGTAATTCCTAAATGCAGAGACAGGAGCAACCACTGGGCACTGATGGGTGTGATTCAAATGCCAAAAAAAAAAAAAAAACCCAAACCAAAAAAACAACCAAACAAAAATTCCCACCAAAAACCTAAAAAACAAAACAAAACAACCCCCCCCCCAAAAAAAAGTGCCTACATTGCAAGAAAACAATAGTACAGCAGGTAGGACACTTGTCTTGCATATGGCTGACCCAGATTTGATCCCTGGCATAGGGTCCCTTGAGCCACCCTCTTATGATTCCTCAGTTCAGAGCCAGGAGTAAGCCCTGAGCACTGTTGGTGTGCTTCCCCCATGCACCCCCAAAACAAAAGAAAACAACAAAAACAATATTTATTTAATCAAAGGCAGAATGGAAAATACACATAACATTCCCCCCATCAGTGATGATTGCTAACTTTGCCTGAACTTCTCTCCTAGGTGCCCTGCTGTTTTCTGGGTGCTAATGGTGGACCGCTGAGTGTCTAGTCTAAGTTAAATGTGGTAAGAAGTGTGTATGACCAAGAAAGGATTTAATCCTATTCATATATAGGATTAATCCTATATCATATATAGATATAATCAACCGGTTGTGCTTTCTCCATTTTGTTGGACTGGAGCGATAGTACAGCGAGTAAGGCATTTGCCTTGCACACGGCCAACCCGAGTTTGATTCCTCCGTCCCTCTCAGAGATTCCGGCAAGCTACCGAGAGTATCCTGCCCACATGGCAGAGCCTGGCAAGCTACCCATGCCAAAAACAGTAACAACAAGTCTCCCAGTGGAGACGTTACTGGGGCCCACTCAAGCAACTCGATGAACAGTAGGACGACAGTGCTACAGTGCTATCTACTCTGAATTTATGTCTTTTCTATTCTTTTAAATCTGTGTATGTTATATTTGAGCTATTTCTTGTCAATAGCATAACATGGTGCTCCTTAATTGTCTGACACTCCCTATTTTAAAATCAGCAATCCAGATCACTGACATAAATATTATTGTTGATATGTTTGGATTTAGATTGATGGTAGTTCAAATTTTGCCATTTGTTGCTTAATCTGCCTGCTACTATTTGCTTCCTGGAGTCACATAGCTACCCTGTGCATTCTGTCCTGGGGCTGTTCTTGTATTCAGTGGAGAGGTTAGAAACATACTCAGTGCATCTGCCTGCCACCAGGACACTGGAAATAATTCCTTAAAGAACGTTACCTGAAGCTGAGCGTCAGATTCCTCCAAGTCTCTGGTGGCACATTAACACTCCTATTAGCTCACAGAATCTCAAATCTGCCACCAATCCAGCAAACTGATGTAAATATTTTTCTTCAACAGTTGAACAAGATACATGTGAAACTAGAAATGTAGTACGGCGGGTAGGTGCTTGCCTTGCATGCACCCGGTCTCCACCCTGACATTTTTTTTTCTTTTTGGGTCACACCCGGCGATGCACAGGGGTCAGTCCTGGCTCTGCACTCAGGAATTATCCCTGGTGGTGCTCAGGGGGCCATATGGGATACTGGGAATCGAATCCAGGTTGGCCACGTGCAAGGCAAACACCCTACCAGCTGTGCTATCACTCCAGTCCATCCACCCTGATATTTTGAACCCTCCAGAAGTGATCCCTGAACACAGAGCCAGGAGTAAGTATTGAGCACAGCTGGATGTGACTCAAAAATAAAAACAAGCAAACAAAATATATAGACGTGCATATGGTTTGTTTGTGTGTATGTATATATAATCTATGTAAGGGGGACTACAACCAGGGTTTATTCCTGCCTCTGTGCCCAGGACAGAGTCCTGCTGCTCAGGGCATCATATAATGCCCCAGGGATGAAATCAGTGCTGATTGCATGCAAGGCAAGCCCCTTAACCCCTGTGAGATCTCTCTGGCTCCCCAGGAGAGATACGTCTGAGGAGTCCCAGGATGCTTTTCTCATAACCCTCATCCCAGCTCATGGCTGCAAATGCAGAAGTTCCCACAGTTCAGAGATGCCTGAGATGAATATTCACACGATCAACTTTTCTAAGACCAAACAGAACCTCAATGCTAGAAGCGCATTTGTATCACAGAAGAATTGGATTATCCATTTTCCCTCCAACCAATATTATGGGTCCCGTTAAGTGTAGGCATAGATAAGAAAATGACCCTTGTTGCAGGGAGAAGAAAGGGAAGAAAAAAGTTATTAGATGCTGATATATAAATCAGTGTCAATCCCAAAGGCTACGAGAAATAAAACAGAAGGAACTAGAAGGGGGCGAGGTGAGGAGGGCAGAATGGATACGTTACCTGGACGGTCAGAAAAGGCTCCTTAAGAAGTGACATTTGTACTGAAATGAGACTAGAACATGTTAAAGAGACTGAGCAGATGTTTCCTGCAGGAGAGAAATGGAATTGCAAAAGTTTGATCTATCTCTTTCCTGTGTCCTCCTCTGCATTTGTCACCATAGTTTTAAAAAGGTTTTTCCACCTAGTGCAGCAGGGAAACTTCATTAAATCTCAAACACACAAAGTGCTCTCCTATATTGCTATAGCCCCCCCCTCCCCACCTCCCCCCTCATGTTACTGTTTTAGGCAGATTAAGGAAATCCCAAATTCTGGTCCACTATAAATGGAATCAAGCAGGTGAATTCTTTCTTCAACATGTTTAGAACAAAGGAATTAGATCATTGGGATTGTGGATTAAGAATTTTTTGTTATTTGCCCTCTCTGTTCCTTCTTAAGAGTCACAGAGGGCCAGAGCGATAGCACAGCAGGTAGGGTGTTTGCCTTGCACGAGGCCAGACTTGGGTTCGATCCCTGGCATCCCATATAGTCCCCTGAGCACTGCCAGGAGTAAGTCCTGAGTGCAGAGCCAGGAGGAACTCCTGAGCATTGCCGGGTGGGGCCCCCCCACCAAAAAAAAAAAAATTGTAGTCATTTCACTAGGTGTGCAAAGACACCTCATTCTGGTTTTGGAAAGCTTTAATTTGGAGGTAGGGATATTTGTGTGTGTGTGTGTGTGTGTGTGTGTGTGTGTGTGTGTGTGTGTGTTGCCAGGGATTATTAGCACATGCATCTCAAATATGGAAGGTAAGTTATTCCCGATCAGCATTTTCAGTGCTAGAAAGCTTTAATTTTGATAGAATTAAATTCACTAATATTTTGCTTTATGGTTTGATTTCTAAGTTTTGTTTTAAACTTCGTTCTTTTCTTTGTATTTTGAATCCTGTTTAAAACTGCTGTGAAAGCGAGCATGCAGAGGCTGTGCATGGACAGCAGGTGGCAGACTCTGCCCACAGACGAGCTGAGTCCTCAGACCCGCCCCCCCACCCCCCAAATTTGTGGGAAAGGAGCCAGTCCCAATTTCCAGTGTCACTTTGTTTAGGCCACCTGAAGGACCTGCATCAAGGCTATGCATGTGTTGGCACGACACAGGAAGTTTCCTTATTCTGACGCCCCTACAGTGACCTCCGCAGAGCCAGGACACAATCAAGCGGCCCTGGGTCCTAAATGACAAATGCTATTTTAGTGATGCATCTATCCCAGACATGTCGTGGAGGATCTAAGGGACACACGTTAGATCTTACAGACTCTCACCTTTCTCTTTTATTAGGAATTTTAAAAGAAGGTAAGTGGAGCGAGGTCTTTGAAGTGCTCAGGATTTGCGGGGTTGAAAGACAGGATGTTGTAGCATACAACAGAACATGTTTTATTCTTTTTTTCTTTTAAGGCAAAAAAATAACTTGCAAATGACGTGGTTCTGTGGCATCAGTCATCTCCAACTTAGAAATTCTGTTTGTTTTAGGCTTAGAAAATCTATGAAGGGTGCTGGAGACTTAGAGGGATTAAGGTGCTTGCCTTGTATGGGGCTGATCCCAGCTTGATTCCTGCCAACACATATGGTTCTTCTTGCAAGTACTGCCAGGTGTGATCCCTGAGCACAGACCCAGGAGTAAGCCCTGAGTATCCTGAGTATGGCCCAACAACCAAAACAAATGAAACCCCAAACGCAAGGAATACAAAAAGACAGAAAACAGCAACAACCAAAACCCAATAAGTAACAAATGAGTTGATCTGGGATATAACATACAAGACCAAAAGTGACCATATTTCCATATAATAGCAATGTTGAATTAGAAAGCAAGTAACCTGAAAGATACCTCAAACAATTTATAATTGCTCAAAGCATACTTTGGTTGAGAACTAACAAAAACAACACCCCTATAATCTGTAGAGTGAGAACTGCAAAATGCTGGTAAAGGCATCAAACAAGAATGAAATAACAGGAAAATAACCTATAACTAGAATTAGAACACTCACAAAGCAACAATGTCAAATCTTCTCAAACTGTACTGTTAATTCAATAGAATATAAATCCAAACCAGGAAATTTGCAGGTATTTAGACAAAATGATTCCAACTTTTTTTTGGGGGGGTCACACCCGGCGATGCACAGGGGTTACTCCTAGCTCTGCACTCAGGAGTCATCCCTGGCAGAGCTCAGGGGACCATATAGGATGCTGGGAATCAAAAGTGGGTCAGCTGCGTGCAAGGCAAATGCCCTACCCGCTATGCTATTGCTCCAGCCCCATGATTCCAACATTTATAGAAATAGTGAAGGGAGTAGAAGTAAAAAAAAAAAAAGTTTTAAAAGGGAAGGATAAGCTTGGAGAAATCTGTAAAAAACATTTTGTTTTTCAATGAAAAGCAACTTTGTCTGTAATCTACCTTTCCATTTAGTCGGGTTTTCATTCTGAGGGAGCAGTTTGATGGCAGCAGAAGGCAAATACATGTCCTCTTTCATCTGGATAAAGGTTCAAATGTCTTCTCTCTCGCCCTGTGGAAAACCAATTTTGTCTTTATTTGCAATACATCTCAGTATTCCTTTAGTCCATATAAATGTGTGCTCTTTGGACCTTCCCTTTGAATGATTTATAACATCTACTTGGCTTCCTTATTAGCGAGTGAAATGAAATAACGCATGCTCATTTTTACATCTGTAGCAGAGTCATTGCTTTGATCTATTTCTGAAAATTATCCTTTAACTGTCACCCTACCTGATTTAAAGACTCGCTTTAAAGTTAAGTAATCAGGACAATGTGATATTATTGAAGGGCCAGGAACATTGGAACAGGAGAGGGTCCAGAAATAGACCCACATACGTGGGCAATTTATCTTTTTAACAAAGGTGCAAAATGAGCTCAAGTATTAACAATATACTCTTTTTAAAAAATAAAATGATGTTAGGACAATTGGCTAGCTATACATTTTTAAAAAGTTTACCTAAATCTGGGCTAGAGAGGTAATACAGCAGGTAGGGCACTTGCCTTGCATGCTGCCGACTGGGTTAGAACCTATATGGTCTCCAGAACCTGCCAGAATCGATTCCACGTGCAAAGCCATGAGTAACCTCTGAGCTCTCCCAGGTGGCTCCAAAGCCAAAAATAGAGTGGTGGTGATAAATTTTACCTAAATTTCATAAATATTAAAACAACTAAATAACAGATCAGAAATATAAAATGTGAAACTATAACATTTTAAGAAATAAAGCATAGTAGACCTGAGACTTATGATGAATTTTTTTTCTTTTGGTTTTTGGGCCATACCCAGTGGTAGTCAGTAGCTATTTCTGGCTTTGTGCCCAAGAGTGCCCCCTGGCAGTGCTCAGCGGCTCATCTATGGTGCCAGAAATTCAGTTGCATTCAAGGGAAGTGCCTTACCTCCTGTGTTGCTATCTCTTTGGACTTCATGATGGATGAATTCTTTTTCTTTTCTTTTCTTTTCTTTTCTTTTCTTTTCTTTTCTTTTCTTTTCTTTTCTTTTCTTTTCTTTTCTTTTCTTTTCTTTTCTTTTCTTTTCTTTTCTTTTCTTTTCTTTTCTCTTCTCTTCTCTTCTCTTCTCTTCTCTTCTTTTCTTTTCTTTTTTTGGCTTTTTGGGTCACACCTGGTGATGCGCCGGGGTGACTCCTGACTTTGCACTTAGGAATTACTCCTGGCGGTGCTCGGAGGACCATATGGGATGCTGGGAATTGAACCCGGGTGGGCCGTGTGCAAGGCAAACACCCTACCCGCTGTGCTATAGCTTCAGCCCCAGGATTCTTTTTCTTTTGGGGGGTGGGGAGGGTGGGATCATATCTGGCAGTGCTCAGGGCTTATTCCTGGCTTTGCGCTCAGGGATCACTTCAGATGGGGCTTAGGGGACCATACGGAATGCCATATGGGGCTCAAACCCGGGTCAGCAGTGTGCAAAGCAAGTGCCCTACTCGCTGGACTATCACTCCGGGCTTTAGAGTTAGGACTTTTCCCTCCGACTTCTTTATGCAACTTGTTTTGTTGAGAATGAACAAAATTCATGGCCGGGAATAAGGAACCAGTTCTAGCATCTAGACCTTCTCTCACAGATGGGTGCCAGCGCCCAGCAGATCTGTGGTCTCTGCTCGCCAGTAACCCATCTCCCAAATGGGGATGTGAGATGTGATTAATTAAGCCTCTACTCTAGGGAGTGCTTAATCAGGCTAATTAGCGGCACTGTACTACTCACTACCACACACTCGGTTCTTTACAGATGTTAAAATGTTAGATTGACAGAAAAGTATCAGTGGATCTGGGAGCTTCCAAAAATCTGAGATTCTGTTCTTTTATTCCAGCTCTGCCAACCTGGACATCACAACTTGCAAAGCCCAGGGCTCCTACCCCTGCTGAAAATCCTCTAGCAAAGTCACCTCCTGAACTGCTGCCGTCTCTGTGCCCCTTGGTGGCATTTTGGCTGGTATTAGCGATGGGATCTCAGTGTCTTAGATTTCCTTGTTCCTTCTAATCACCTGCAAACTTGCCCCCCACCCCAAACCCTGGTTTTTGTGCTGCACCCAACAGTGCTCAGGGTTTACTGCTGGCTCTGTGCTCTGAGATCACTCCTTACAGTGCTCAGACTGTGTTGGGGATTGAACCCTGGCCAGCCACATACAAGGCAAGTACTCTACTCACTGTACTATCTTTCTGGCTCCTATCCTGAAGACTTTTAAATATACTGTCTGAAGGATAACATTGGCTTGTCCTTTCTGCCTTGCCACAGGGAGCTTAGGTTTATTGGGTTACTCCCATCACAGTGCTCCCATTCCTCTGTGTTTATTTGTAAATTCTTTCTTTGTGCTCTGCTTCCCCAACTGGTCAATCACCTTTATCTCCTAATCAAACTCTGTTAACTTGTAAATATTGTAAATATTGCTTTTCTCTTCTCTTTATGTCCTTTGCATAGTTAATTCAGAGCAATGTCCTTTTTGTATAGACACAGGATGACAGTTAATACTATGCTTTTGTAACTTGGGAATTAATTAACTCTGAATGATACTCACTCCTGGGCATCTGTTCTCTTGACTTGAGCCTCAGCTGCCCTTATTTCCTAGCACCCCAAAAGCAGGGTCCCGATGAAGGACTGGATGGACCGAGCGCAAGCTGTGAGCTACCCTGGCAGTGAAATGGGCCTGGTCAAAGCACCATAATACTTAACTATAAGTTACTATAAGTTAAGAGCATTGTCATGGACAAATTCTGTCGTGATCCAAAAAGTAACATCTGGATTAGGACCCTGCTAGGGTTAGGAAAGATTAATCTGGCCTGAGCACTGTAGTCAGAGATCTATAGCGAGATGTCCCCAGGAGAGCCATCCTACAAGCTTAATATATCTCTTATTGTATTTATACAAAATAACTAATGTTAAGAAGTAGAATTAAGATGTTAACTAAGATGTTAATTAGGTTATTGGACTAAGGAGAGGAAAAACACCCCTAGGTGATATTTTGCCCTTGAGCCTGATTGGCGATCAGGAAGGGCTTTGATATGTTGATTCTGCTACCCCCAATGCGGGGGGAGTTGGAGAGACTAGGGAGAGGTCAAGGTTACGAGATGGAGCACAGAGAGATGAGCGGGAGAGACAGGAGGAGACGGGAATGAGGGGCAGTGTGAGACTAGAACGGGGAGCTTAATGAGATTGAAACAGGCGCATGGGGAGAATGGAATAAATAGCAACTGACCATTCACCAGCTTGACCCTCGTTTCTTCCTTTGTCCACCCATGGCATTGGCCATCTCGGGTGGGCAAGTTGGCCTGAGATCACCGAATGCAGGCAACGAGAGAGAGCCGAGGGTCTCTTCTAGCCTCCTGGTGATTACACATGGTCTGTCAACGATCTATCCAAAATAGAAATCCGGCTCAAAGTCAAGTCCACAGACTTTAAAAAATAATAATTAATTAATTAATTGCTTTTTTGGGTCACACCTGGTGATACACAGGGGTTACTCCTGGTTCTACACTCAGGAATTACTCCTGGCAGTGCTCAGGGGACCATATGGGATGCTGGGGATTGAACCCGGGTCAGCCGCATGCAAGCCAAACAAACGCCTTACCCGCTGTGCTATCGCTCCAGCCCAGTCCACGGACTTTTATTCCAACTCAGTCACCCATTTATTTAGTGGTTCCAGGCTGTATATGGGAGTTTGAGGCAGCTTAGAAATCAAAGTCTAAGATCTCAATGGCATGGGCTGGGGAGGTAGATGAGCCAAAGCCCGTGATTTGCTCAGTAGATGGTGTGTGGCCCTGATAAACCCTCCTGACGGCTTCTAAGACAGCACATTAGCTTTACACGCTGATCCTGGAAGGGTTCCCAAACACCTGCAGAATTCACTTGCTGGCAGGTAAGACTATAAGAGACTTAAGGTGAAGATAAAGAAAAGTAAGTTAAAATGGAGGGGCTGGAGAGATAGTGCAGTGGGTAAGGCACTTGCCTTGTGCACAGCGATCCAGGTTTGATCCCAGGCAACCTATCTGGTTCCCTGAGCCCCACCAGGAGTGATCCCTGAGCACAGGTTCAGGAGTAAGCTCTGAGCATCACCGGGTGTGGCCCCCAAACCAAAATAAATAAATAAATAAGAGGAATAAAATAAAATGGTGCTGTCGAGGACACCAACACCCACTGGCGGGCACTGTTACATCCTGCTCTGAGGACAGTTTCTGACTCAGTATGTCATGGCTGACATCTAGCTCAGTCACAAGGTCTGCTGTGTGACTAGGACATGTGACTTAACTGCTCTGTGCTTCAGTGAACGCATCTGTAAAGTGGGAATAGAACGGTATCCTGATCCCAAAACATCAGCACAGAGTGAAGTTTAAATTAAGTCAATACCTTTGGATCATCCCTTGGGCATGTACAGTTATTCCCTAGGGGCAAATGGCTCTTTTTCAAACTCTTTTCAGTGACCCGAATAATTAAGGAAGTTTCTGAATACAGAGGTGCCAATGTTATTTTAGATAGAGCACTCATTGCTTCATGGTGATGTTAGCTTATACTTGGTTTAATAAGTAATAGAAAAATGTATACATAGCGTTTTGGAGTTGACATCTAGGTTAACACTTAAAAATGAGTAAAATGAAAATATATATTAAGGCACAAACAAAATAGCTCTGGCCCAAATAGGGATGAAGAAACTAAAATGCTTGAAATTGGCATTGGAGAGTTACAAATCTGAGAGTCTGCAAAAGAGAGAGGAGTCAATGAAGTCATTTATCGAAGTCACTGAACCAGCATCAAATGCCAGCAACTCTTCACCCCAATCTAGTTTATTTCACATTTGACCACGCTAAAACACTATTTAAAATCTATATCTCTCTTTCAAAAGGACAGTGTAGCACTAATGGGGCGAGCTATAATGTTTCAGCCCAGTTCTCTGGTAAGAATCATTAATTGTGTCTACAAAACACTGACTTACAAAATGATTGTGCTAAGTTGATGTAAGTTCCTATTAGGTTGACTAATTTTATTGCCATATGCTTGGTTTCTAGAATCTTGTTCTTTTCTTTCTTTCTTTTTTTCTGCTTTTGCCTGGTGTCAAGGATGAAGCATTGTAATGCTCTGATAATGGACTTTCACTTTCATTCAGTGATGATGACTTGGCTTGGCAATGTCAGTCCAGCATTGAAATGAGGGGAAACCTGGCATTTCAGATGAATTTCTGAATTTTATTGCTGGCGGACCTACGGGAAAGCATGAGTCATTAGTAAACATCTGCTTACTCTCTCATGTCTTAGATGGTTAACCTGGTTGTTTTAGCCCCAAGATGTTCATAAGATTATAAGAGAATCAAATCTTAGTTTTTCAACTTATTGCATCCACATAAAAGCCTCAAGCTTAAATTCATATTTATGTGATGGGAGGTTCAATTGAATAAAGAGAATTCATTGTTTTGTGAGTAGTGAGCTACTTCTGAGATCTTTCGAAGATTCTGAAGCAGTCAAAATGAGAATGTTATTTGCCTGAATAGTGTCAAGAAAAACAGCTCACTTTTATTACAAAGTGCCAAGTCTGAAATGGCCAAAATAAAACAGAGCTCCCCTGAGAAGGAGCCCACGTATCATCTTTGCAGTCATTTTCCTTCCAGACATCAGCATCTTAAAAGTGAGAGGCGTTCTGGGCAGAAAAAAAATGACAACAAAATGAAATAAGAATAAGACGTGATTTTCTGAAATTCTACCATTGGGCTGGGGAGATAACTCAATAAACTTCAGATAACTGGAGTATGTGCTCTGCATTCACAAAATCTGAGGTGATTTTTTGGGTTTGTTTTTGTTTTTTGCTTTTGGTTTTGGTTTTGGGCCCTACCTGGCGATGCTCAGGGGTGACTCAGGAATCACTCCTGGTGGGCTTGGTGGACCTTATGGGATGCCTGGGATCAAACCAGGGTATGCAGGGGATTGAACCCAGGTAGGCCGCATGCTGTGAAAGCACCCCACTGCTGTGCTATAGCTTCAGCCCCAGGAAATCTGCATTCTGATCCATATTGCACAGTCCTCTGAGCACTACCAGGAGCAACCTCTGAAGATTAAGCTGGGAGTGTCTTCTGAGCACTCCTGGACAATCCCCCACTTCCAAAAAAGGGCTGCATCCAGGGGGGTGAGAGACTAGCTCTGTAGGAGAGCATTTGTCTTGCATGTATAAAGCCCTGAGTTTGATCCCTGGCATCAAATTAACAAACCAAAAGTTAAAAGAAAAAAAAGCTTCTAGAGGATAACTAGCTTCTAGAAGACAACTTGGGCACATGGTTCCTATTCCATCCGAGTTGCCTTCTCTCTGAATGTAGGCAGATTACTTAACTCGACCTCCCCAACTGTAAAACAGGATCGGGTCCTGCCCTTACGAGACTTGCTCGTAGTGAGTGCCCGCAAGGATTTGTTAGATGAGCAAAATCTACAAGGTTTGTCTGTTGACTGTCGGTATGATTCATCAATTGTTATGCTTCATTTATTATTCTATCAAAATTAGGGTCTCCGAAGTTCACAAATTTCCATTCATCGGAGGATTTTTTTTCCCACATTTTAGTGAAGGGTAACTACTTAGGAATGACCTATAGGTGTTTCAAAATGTTTAAATGATGAAAACAACCATTTCTGAATATGCCTTGTGTTTTGAAATGTCATGAAAAGCAGTACAAATTTTGGGGGGTGAGGGTGCAGATGGAATATGGGATCAGTGGGGAGGGAAGTTGACACTGGTGGTGAGATTGGTCTTGAAATATTATATACCTAAAACTCAACTACCAATAACTTTGTAAATCACAGTTCTTAAATTAAAAATCATTTTTAAAAAGCATTATAAATTCTTTATTTTCCCCATCTGTATGTCCTGTCAATCTTACCCCGTCCCCCTGCAAAAAACCCCAAAAAACCATAAACAAAGAAACAAGAAAACCCAAGAAGGGAAATGTGGTGCATTATGAATCACCTGAGTCTTGTGGTGCCCTGAAGAGCCCAGGAAGGTGATCTTCACAAGAAAAAAAGAAAACTAAAAAACAATGACAGTTGAGGAAATTGGACCATTTCCCAGCCTGATGTATGCAGGACTCATGTGCTCTGAGAAAAGGCTATTAATGATTTTCTGTGACTTTTAGGTATTGTTGTCATCCGTTGTTCGTCAGTGTACTCGAGTGGGCACCAGTAATGTCTTTATTACACTCAGCCCTGAGATTTTAGTAGCCTCTCCTTACTCATCTTTCCCAACAATTGGAGGCTCTTCCAGGAGAATGAGACCTATCGTTACTGTTTTTGGCATATCAAATATGCCACGGGTAGCTTGTCAGGCTCTGCCGTGTGGGTGGGATACTCTCGGTAGCTTGCCGGACTCTCTGAGAGTTATGTATGTATCTTTTACTGTATTTGGGATATGAATATGCCACAGGGACCTTGCCAGGCTCTTCCGTGTAGGCAATAGACTCTCAGTAGCTTGTCAGGTTCTCCAAGAGGGAGAACTAGGCTATTAGATGTTGGGAGCTTGGTTTTATAGTCTCTGGATCTTGGCCATTGATGGGATTACACAGCGGGGTGTGCGGGGGGGGGGGGGGCAGTTTCTGGGTGTGACTTTCTAGCTATTGGAAAATGGGGAATCTGGGTGGAAGAGGCCCAGTCCTGATCCAAGCAGCCTTGGAGATCTTGGCCCCGGGTCCCGCACACCTGGGTTCCTCTGCCAGTTCCTTCATGCATGAGGCTCATCCGAACCTGTGGGGAGGGGCCTTGAGCATGGCTGTGGCTGGGTTCCAGAGGTTTTCAACTGTCAAGGCTCTGCTTGGGACAGGGAGGGAAACACAACCCCTCTCCTCTGAGAAGCCCCGGTGAAGACAGCCAGGTGCGGGGGCAAGAGACTCTCTATCGCTCTCTTCTGGGAACTTGGTTTTATAGTCTCTGGATGTTGGCCATTGATGGGATTACACGGTGCCGGGGGCAGTTTCTGGATGTGACTACCTAGCTAGTGGAAAATGGGGGATCTGGGTGGAAGAGGTCTAGTCCCGATCTGAGCAGCCTTGGAGATCTTGGCCCAGGGTTCCCCACACCTGAGTTCCTCTGCCAGTTCCTTCATGCGTGCGGCTCGTCTGAACGAGGGGTTAGAAAAGGCAGGTTTTCTCCTTTAAAAAGCTATCATGGTCAGCTAATGGGGATACCTGGACCCCACTTTGTTGCATGTCATTATCCAAGAACTTTGGTTCACCTGTGACTGAGTTCCTTTTTTTTTGTTTGTTTGTTTTTGGATCACACCCAACTGTGCTCAGGACTTTCTCCTGCCAGTGCTCAGGGGACCATATGCATAACCGGGGATCAAACCAGGGTTAGCGATGCGCAAGGCAAGCACCTTTACCCTGCACTCTTTCTCTCTCCCTACTCTATTTTTGAGACATTGCTATGTTTGTTTTGTTGAGGTCATTGAAACCTAGCCATAAAGAATACAATCTGTTTTTGTTATTGTGAAGAAAGAGGTTGGGCAATAGTAAGCTACTTAAGAAAGTGGAAAAGAAACTTGCCACCTCCATTCTGTATTAATCATCTTGAAATGGCTCTTCTTTGTCACTAACAAGATGACAAATCTTTAGAAACCCAATCTTCCCGCTTGGTTTTCTTTCTTTCTGCAGTAACTACCTTCTCATAGAATTGGTAATAAATTCAATTGGCTCCACACTGAACGCTGTCTTTATATTTTTATAGCTTTTCTTTTTCCAAGTATTCTATTATGATCAGCCTTGTGCTCAAATCTAGTTATAGATTTTGGGGAAAAATATTGAGAAATTGTGTTCTCTCTGACTTAAACTCCTCAAAGTAACAGTTTCAATAAGAGCTCGAGTTCTCTTGTTCCACCAAACAAACCTTCCATCATTTAATAATAGTTGTCATTTCAAGATATAGTAGAAGAAGATTATGGGGAGGAAAACTTTCTAGTATGAGGAGATCTAGTGAAGAATGACACTTTGTGATTGTTTTCTTAAACATGATAAAACTCAAAATTAGAAGGGCCATGATCAGAATGTTTAGCGGGCAATGATCAGAAAATGCCTCCTGCCTTTCTCGTGCAGTACTTTATTTAACAAGCACAGTGTTTACTGTGTGTGAAGTTTGCCTTATCAATATTAGCTCAATTACTCCCCTTAGAAACCCTCTGAGGTAGGTATGATCCCTATTCACACTTTACGGAGGAGGAAGTCACGGCATGTGGAAAGAATGAGCAAATGTTTGTGAGGTGTCCATGCCTCTTGGATGTGAGAAAGAATAGCACCCTGCTATTGAATAACCCCATGCGTTGAAGGTCAGAGAGAGGAGACTCTGACACCGTCAAACTCCTGTCCACTCTGAGGCTGACCCCTTTATCTTTTTTTTTAATTTTTGGGTCACACCTGGTGATGCACAGGGGTTACTTCTGGCTCTGCACTCAGGAATTACTCCTGGCAGTGCTCAGGGGACCATAAGGGATGCTGGGAATCGAACCCGGGTTGGCTGCGTGCAAGGCAAAAGCCCTAGCGCTGTGCTATAGCATAGCCCCTGACCCCTTTATCTTGATGTAAGCAAACTCATGGAAGACTTCAAGCAGGCTGATTTAGGGTAAAGAAATGGGTTAAGATTCTTGAAGCTGGCCAGGATAAACAGGGGCCAGAAGGACTGGTCAATGGTTTGGAAACTTGCCACAAGTGTGTAAAGGGTAAAGGGCAGTTAGGAAAGAGAGGGACCAGTATGACAATAATAGCTGTAAATAATCACTTTGGACAAGAACTGAAGGTTGAAAGGAAGTAAAGGGATATACCTGATAATCTTTCATTATCTGTATTGCCCAAAAGAGGAAAGAGGGAATGTGTGTGTATATGTGTGTGTACAGAGAGAGAGAGAGAGAGAGAGAGAGGGAGGGAGGGAGGGAGGGAGGGAGGGAGAGAGAGGGAGAGGGAGAGATAGAGGGAGGGAGAGAGAGAGGGAGGGAGGGAGAGGGAGAGATAGAGGGAGGGAGAGAGAGAGGGAGGGAGGGAGAGGGAGAGATAGAGGGAGGGAGAGAGGGGAAGAGAGAGGTGCCTGCCATGGGGATGTGGCCGGAGGAAACCTGGTCATGGAAAATGTACACCGGTGAAGGGATGGCTGTGGGAACATTATACTAAACCCAATCATGAACAACTTCATAACTGTGTATCTCACTGTGATCCAATTTAAAAAAATCTTGAATTTATCCATAGTAGGGATGATGGTTTTCAGTTTGATTTCATATGATTTAGTTAATTCTTAAAAATTAAAAACACCAAGAAACCTGGGATTTGGTTCAGCTGTAGATCCCATACCTTGCATGTGTGAGGCTGTGTTTTTCTTTGACACTGCAAAGCCAAAACCCCAAATCCCCAAAACTTCAACACAATAGAATCAAGAGTCTATTTAAACAGAACCAAGAGTCACAATCCCAAATTTCACTCTCTCCATAAAGAAATCAAAAACCAACATACTTGGGGGAAAGACAATTAAGATTGATTCCAGAAAGGGCCGAGGAGTGAAATTTAATCTTTTAGACCTTGAAGGCATTTATTCAAGATGTGGTAGGAAACAGATATACATGATGAAAAGGGCAAGAAGCATCAGCTCTCCTTAAACACCCACAGGTTTTCAACTTGTGATTTATGACTTGTAGGAATTTGAAATAAAGTTCCAGTTTGAAAGAGGAGATTTGAGATGAATAAATTTAAACCAAAATTCCAGAGAAAACTGACTTTAGGGACCAGAGAAGAACTTGAAAACAAGCCAAGTGACAAGCTGTGGGGAGGGTAGGGAGGGAAGCTGGGGACACTGATGATGGGAAATGTCCACTGTGGGGGATGGGTGTTGGAGCACTGTGTGACTGAAACCCTATCATGAACAGCTTTGTAATTCTTTGTTTCCCAGCTGGGGAGGATGGAGATGCGGCTCTTGACCACCAAGTGCATTCTTCACGGCCCCCCACTTGTGAACTCAGTCTTCTTTTCTTTTTTTCTCCCCTCCCCTCCCCTGACCCACTTCTCTCGTCTCCTTCCCTTCTCTCCCTCTCCTCTTCCTCCTTCTCCTTCTCCTTCTTTTTCTCCTTCTCCTTCTCCTTCTCCTCTTCTATCTTCTTCTTTTGTGAAACAAGATAGTTTTTATTGGACAGAAGGACATGAGGGAAGAGAGAGGGAATGTGTGTTAAAAGAGAACACAAGCTTCTCCAGGGTGGGAAAAGCTACAAGCAAAGAGACGGAGACAAGTGAGCAAGAGACATAAGTGTTCAAGAACACGGGCTTGAAGGAGCAATTCCCCCTCTCCCTCACTATCTTTTTTTTTTTTTTCCTTTTTTGGTGCCAGGAATCAAAGTCAGGGTCTCATGCATAAGAGACTTGCTCCAATACTCGTGCCTCTAGCTTCTCACTTAGGGTTATTTTTGAAAAAAGTCTAGGCAGTTACTATTAAGACAGGCTGCTAAAGAAAGCTTTACATAAAAATCTTTTTATTGTATTCAACACACCAAAAAATACAATATAGAAGCTTAATGACAATTTTTATTTCTTCACAATCACCTGACAGCCGATATGATGAGTTATAACAAAGACGATATCATCTTTACTTCATAAAGAACCTGAAGTGGAACTGTTTTTTTAATATAGTAACCACTGGTGGTTATTGAGGCCTGACACTTGCCAAGTCCAAACTGAGATGCGATCTGGGTGGAACATATCAAATTTCAAATATTACCTTTGAAAAACTGCAAATCATCTCATGAACAATTTTAAAAATACTAATCACATGTCCAAGTGATACTTTGGAGGCACTGGATTAAATTGTATTACTAGAGTTCATTTTATCTCTTTATTTTTATCCTGCATAAAATGAAGCTATCAGAAGTTACAATTTTCCATATAGCTTTTGTGGCTTGCAGTATATTTCTATTCCATAACTCTGCCAAATTGTAGCCTGTATTCCTTGTTCCTCAGGTGGGATTTCTGTAAAAGAAGCTGTTTTTTTTTTTGTCTTGTTTTCGGGTCACACCTGGCAGTGCTCAGGGTTTGCTCCGGGCTCTGTGCTCAGGGATTACTCCTGGCAGGGCTCAGAGTGATGCAGAGGAAGTAGGAGCGGTGGCGGTCGGTCTCAGTGCTCATTCATGATTCCCAGGTTCATCAATATTTTCAATGTTCTTGAAAATATTGAATAACAAAGATGCTCAGACTCAGAGTTAGAAAGTAGAAAAGTTGATTGGAGAAGAATCTCAAGTGGAGAGGAACTTAGTACAGGACTAAGTTAAAAGGGAGTTTTGTGGGCGCCCTTTTTAAAGGCTCTTTGCATTCCTCATCAGTTGACAAGGATTTACAAAAGATGCCAGAAAATTGCAGGGATGTCTAGCTGGTCTAAATCTCTGGGCATGTTTGCCCCTTATCTTACTCTTCCTGTCGGCCTAGGCTCCAGGACAGAGTTTTATGGTCCTGGAAATCTCTGACCGCTGGGGCAGGACTTGGGGAATGAAATGTGTCAGGTCAGTGGGGGGAAAGGTGACAAGGGGAGACTGTGGCTTCCTTCTTCACTGGCCAGGGGAAACAAATCTTCCAGGCCTAACTGCCAATGATCTCAGTTTCCCTGTCAGCCTAGACTCCAGGGCTGCCCGTTATCTCAGTTTCCCTGTCAGCCCGAAGTCCAGGGCAGAGGTTTATGTTACTGGGAAGCCCCAGGAATGCTAAGACAGAGCCTTGGGGTGGAGTGTGTGTCAGGTTGATGAAGAAGAGATGGAATCTCTGGAGAGGGAAAACTGTGGCTTCCTCTCTCACTGGCAAGGGGAAACTGAGGCTGCCTCTTACAAGAGGACTACAGGGATGCCAGGGATAGAATTCTGAGTCACATGCAAGAAAAGAGTCCTACCCATTCTACTATCATTCTTCCCTGATGCTATTTTCATAATATTTTCTGTCTGCAACGCTGTGAAGTTAGGAAGACTCTGCTTGCTTGCAACTCCTCCTTAGAACTTTTCTACATATATTTGCCGAGCTTTTCCTATGTAAAGGGAAGTGCTTACACTGACACGGTGGTGGCATTACTCTAACCCTGCCGAAGACCCCTGAGAGTTGTTCAGATGTGGGAAGTATATTTCATAGTGGCTATTACTTCAACACGCCCCCTCAACATCGCCTAAACACATTTCCCATCATACCAACTGTTTCTATGTCTGATTTATGGGGGAGAAGACATTTTACCAGAAGACGGAATTTATATTCTTTCCTGGAAATCTTAGCCGATGAGCTTTTTTTCCTAAGAAAGTTTACCGTACTTTTGTGCCCTGGGCACTTCCATTCTCGATCATTTTTCACTTGTCATTTCTCATTCTGTTCTGAAGTTTGAAAAGCAATGACAGTACTTATCAACAGAGCATCTTCATAGAAGGTAAAAGAAACAACCAAATTGGAAACTGGAGTTTTCTTTACAGTCATCAAGAGATGGAAGGGTGAAAAGAAAAAAAAAAACACCCTCAGAACCAATAGAACACAGAAGCTCTGTTAGCCACTTTGGAGAATAAAAAGATGACAAAAAAAGGTTGTGCACACTTTCACTTTTACTTCCTACCCACCCTATGTAAGGCTGTACTCGAAGCCAGGCAACTTAGTAACCGTGTTAGAGATGGGTAACTGCATCGGGGCCAGAGATGAGCAAAGTTAGGCCTCCCATTCACATGCACCGAAATGCATCTTCTTCAAAGTCGGACTGCTGACTTTGATTCTGCTTATATTCCGATTTGAAAGCCTCCCCCACTTCCCTGCAGCTTCAATACTGACGTGATTAGCTCTTTGATGGAGAAGGTCCTTTGTCCATAATTCTCGCTGCTCTCGATATTTTTTTCCTCTTTCCCAAGATGAGAATGGGGATACGTTTTACAGTTCTTTCCCTATATGTTGCCTCTTATGTTGCATCAGGAAGAACACGTTGCCTGGATATGACTCGCTGAGTATCAGGGACTAAGTGAATGGGGCAAAAGTGCTTGGGGATGGAGAGGTCGTACAGGTGTGAAGGCTCTTGATGTGCTTGGTGCTGGCCAGGGTGTGATTCCCAGCGTTGCATGCCCCAACCCTACCTGCCTATACGGGTGGGAACCAAATTCCACAGCACCCCTAACCCTGCCCCTCCCCCCACCTCCAAAAGGAAGAAAGTGCTTGGAGCTCAACAGGGGAAGTCTGTGGGATTCATGGATAGAGGAAGATTTATAAAAATGAAGATTTTGTGTTTGCGCTTGTGTGTGTAAGTGTGTGAGTGTGTGAGTGTGTGTGTGTGTGTGTGTGTGTGTGTGTGTATTGCAGGGAGTTTGCAGACATGCAGGGATGACTGCTTCCTTACTGGGCAATGATCCCAGAATGACTTGCACCCTGACAGTAGGCTCGACAGAAACCCTGGAGAGTTCCAAATGTGTAGCCGTGGTAGCCAATGCGCTCACGTGCCCTGCGTCTCCAGAAGAAGGCATGAAAACGGACCAGGAGCTGACTTAAGTAAGACCCGTAAGAACAGCATCGGTAAAGGGCCCTTCTGGTTCTTCCCACCAGAATTACCTTAGCACTTGCAGTAGTGGCTGAGTAAGTGGGGGAAGACCCCTTCCAATGAGTGAGCTGCCTGCCAGCTCCATGAAGAATGAAACAGTGGCAAGTACCTTCCAGCCTTGCTGCCATGGTACCATTTGTGAGGGTGTTTGCTTGACAAGCATTATAAAAAAGTGTTTACAGAACATAGGCGCCAGATCTGACTTTTCTATCCTTCTAGTCCAGACCCTCCAATGTGAGAGTATGAAAACAAGATGGAATAGCTCAGTCCTGTGGAAGGTCGAAGGGCACTGTGCTGAGGTTATTGGCAGGGCAGGCCTGAGGCTGTGGGTTTGAGCCCTTCTCTCTAGCCCATCACGTGAAAAAAAGTGAGATCTACTCTGAAATAAAATGCACGCTGAGCTCATCTTGGTCACAAATAAACCATAGCAAGCTAATATCTTCGGCTTTTAAGAAAGATGTAAAGAAATCAGAATTGTCAAAATATTTAGCTCTGTGAGTAGACGTTCAGAAGAACCACTACGGGTAGGAGGAATTTTTTGTTCTTCTCCATGACAGAAATTGAACTGCGAAATGAACAGAATGACAGCTACCTCGGCTGCTGTCACCATCCCCGGGGCTTCAATCCTGAGGCATTTTCAGGGTCTGCATTTCGATGTGTAGCTGCAGGAGCACACAGCCACCTCTCAGCCATCAAACCCGAATATGCTTGGCGTTCCCTTGCACGAGTTAATGTGTCTTAGCAGTTCAACACGACTTAATAAATAACTAAGGGAAATGCTGATTTATTTAACTTTTGGTTGAGGCTTTGTGTGTGTATGTGTGTGTGTGTGTGTGTGTGTGTGTGTGTGTGTGTGTGTGTGTGTGGTCCACCCCGAGAATCAAACCCAGTACCTCACCCATGGGAGATAAGTGCTACAGAGTCACGTTTCCACCCCCCACGGTCTTACTTCTTCCAAATCATTCTCTGTGTGGCTCCTTCGAATTTCGCCCCCTCTCCAGTCTTCTCTCCTCTCTGTGTCTTAACCTTCCGTGCCCGGCAGGCTGGCGTCTGGCTGCTTCTTTCTCTCTGGACTCCGCTGCTATAGAATAGTGCTCTCCTGGGCAGTTCGAGTCACAGCAAAGCCCGGAGGAGTTCAAGGTGGAGACCCAGTGAAATAACTGGGCTGTGCCTGCATCGGCCAGTCCCGCAGCTGTCTCTGGGTCCCTGGGCGAACGTTCAGGCCCGGCTTTAGGCAGGCTCGGAAGGAAGGGTGTTGGGGGGTGCAGGGCGATGCCTGTGTGCAAAAGCCTGTCCTCTGAGCGAGACGCTGCCCTGCGGGAGCACTGCCTGGCTGCTCCTCCCTCCTTCGGCCGGTCAGATGTTCCTGTAGGGGTCTCTCTGCCAGCAGGGTCCGTAGCGGATGAGGGTAAACAGAAGCACCATCAGGACACCAGACACCAGGCAAAAGGCGACAGCAAGGACGACCCTCAGAGCTACCGGGGGAGAAAGAGGAAAAGAGAAAAAGTCAGAGCGGGCAGGATAAGAAAGAACAGGCCACTCCGTGCCACACTGACTTAACTGTATGTCTCAGAGGCGTTTCTGAAGCAGCTTTGAAACCAGCACCAAGTGGTATAGAGAGGGCTGGCCCAGGACTCAGGGGCTGACCCGGCTGCCAGCTCCAGCACGACCTTTCACCCTTAGCTTCAGTCTTGCACTAGAGGGAGGGTATTTATTACCACAACAGCCCCCCACACCTTTTTTAAATTAATTGTTTTTTTTTTTCTTTTTACTGCTGAGGTGGGGTCCCCTTGTGGTGCTTAGAGGATCAGGTGGCACCAGGGGTTGAACCAGGGTTCCTGCAGACACTCCAGCCCTTTGCATGATCTCCCTGGCTCCTGGTTTTGTTACTTGAGTGTGTTTCATTTCCAGCACATACAAAAAACAAAGGGAGGACAACTGAAGTTCTTCTAAGGTCTCTTCCAGCATCGTCTTCCCCCCATGTTCTACAGTACAAGGGATCAATGGCTCCAGGGATAGCTCTATGGCAGAGCGCTGCCCTGCAGGCCTGAGGCCCTGAGTTTAATGCCCAGATCTCACCCACCTGGTGAACGGGATGCTGTTTGGGGTCCTCATGCAACCTTGGGGCACCACATACAAGTGTGTGTGAATACTGCAACCAAGGGTACAACCCCTTGGGAGCACCACAGCCAAGTGTGCTAGCCCTGACAGTGTCTGAGAGATGGTCAACACGACAACAAAGGGAAGGGAAGGGAAGGGAAGGGAAGGGAAGGGAAGGGAAGGGAAGGGAAGGGAAGGGAAGGGAAGGGAAGGGAAGGGAAGGGAAGGGAAGGGAAGGGAGAGGAAGGGAAGGGAGGGGAAGGGAAGGGAGGGGAAGGGAAGGGAGGGGAAGGGAGGGGAAGGGAAGGGAGGGGAAGGGAAGGGAAGGGAAGGGAAGGGAAGGGAAGGGAGGGGAAGGGAAGGGAGGGGAAGGGAGGGGAGGGGAAGGGAGGGGAAGGGAAGGGAGGGGAAGGGAAGGGAGGGGAAGGGAGGGGAGGGGAAGGGAGGGGAAGGGAGGGGAAGGGAGGGGAAGGGAGGGGAAGGGAAGGGAGGGGAAGGGAGGGGAGGGGAAGGGAAGGGAAGGGAAGGGAAGGGAAGGGAAGGGAAGGGAAGGGAAGGGAAGGGAGGGGAAGGGAAGGGAAGGGAAGGGAAGGGAAGGGAAGGGAAGGGAAGGGAAGGGAAGGGAAGGGAAGGGAAGGGAAGGGAAGGGAAGGGAAGGGAAGGGAAGGGAAGGGAAGGGAAGGGAAGGGAAGGGAAGGGAAGGGAAGGGAAGGGAAGGGAAACCATCAATTCTTCACGCTTTCAGGCCTAAGGAGCTTCTGAAAGGCACCTGCAATCATTAGTTGGGTTTGTAGGAAACAGAGTATCAACTTGGTCAATTCGGCTTTTGGTTTTCAGTAACCATCTTTTAAAGAAGAGAACATAACCTATATTAACCAGGGCGAGTATTTTAATGGTATCAGCATACTTGTGCTGACCCACACCTTGCTTTATACCTGGCCCATTGACAGCCGACCAGTTTTGAAGCAGATCTGGATAATTGTAATGAGATACTTACTATTTCACATGGAAAATTACTCCCCCCCAACTCTATCTAGTTTACTATCGTATATAGATTATAATATCAGTTTGTACCATCTGTAAATATGGATTGTAAGAATAGGGGGTTGGGGGGCTGGAGCGATAGCACAGCAGGTAGGCTGTTTGCCTTGCACTCGGCCAACCCAGGTCGATTCCCAGCATCCCATATGGTCCCCTGAGCACTGCCAGGGGTAATTCCTGAGTGCAGAGCCAGGAGTAACCCCTGAGCATCTCCGGGTATGGCCCAAAAAGAAAAAAAATAGGGGATTGGGAACTAGTGAGAGAGCTCAAGGGCACCTGCTTTGCCACGTGGGAGCCCTGGGTTCATTCACCAGTACCATCCGGTCCCTGAGCATTGGTGAATGTGACCCAAAAACCTGAAAGGTTCAGGCAACAGGAAAGAAAAGATTCTTCTAAACCTGGAAGCTCTGTCTATAGAATCTCAGTGCTTTTGGAACATAGAAACCACTGATCTTGCCTAACCTTATTATAGAAAGGAGGAAAATGAGAAGCAGAGAGATGAGATAATTTGGCTACAGTTAAGGAGATAGTTATATTTGGATTGGAATACATCGGTTCTTCCCAGTTTCAACTTTTGTTTTGTTTCGAAGTAGAAATGCTTATTAGAAAGTATAAGGGGGAAAGAAAGACAAAGTCCCCAGCGGGGTAAGAATTTAGTATAGGACTAAGTGGTTAGTCTCAAGATTTTAATAAGAACAAGAGTAATCGCTTCAAATTTAAATCTTCTCCAAGTGCAATACTCTCTCTCTTTTTTATTAATGAATGACCATAAGATAAAGTTACAGACTTACAAGTTTTCATGCTTATGTTTCAGTCATACAGTGATCGAGTGCCCATCCCTCCACCAGTGCCCATTCTCCACCACCAATGGTCCCAGCATCCCTCCCACCACCCTGATCCTGCCCCCTTCACCCCACTCCGCCTCTGTGTCAGGGCATTCCCATTTGCTCTCTCTCTCTCTTTTTTGGTACTGTGGTTTGCTATAGAGGTATTAAGTAGGCATCATGTTCAGTCTATAGTCTCTCTCTCTCTCTCTTTTTGCGTTTCAACCAGAAAAATATGGCATGCTTCACGAATCTGTGAGCCAGCCTTGTAGAGAGACCATGTTAATCTTCTCGGTCTTGCTCCAATTTGTGTATAGGTGCCCCCAAATGAAATACTCTTCTGTCTATCTCTGTATTCTGTCCTTAGATAGTTGATAGGCATCTCTGACTCAACAGTCCAGTATTGAACTCCCAATCTTCCTAATGCCTCCACCATCAAATCCGCTCTTTCTGCAGCCTCCCCCACCCAGCTGATGGCAACATTCTTCTTGGGATCTCAGATCCATACACTCTGAGTCTTCTGGGACTCATCTTTCTTTCACATTTTTTACCTAATCTCTCAGAAAATCCAGTTAGTTCTGCTAAAATCTCTATCCAGCACTACCCACTCTCTCCTTCTCTCCCACTCTCTCCATCATTTTAGGCCAGGATCATTGCCCCCCTCCTGACCTGTCCCTTCGCTTCTCTCCTCTTCTCTAATCCATCTCCAACAAAACTGTCAAGCAAAAGTGTGTCACTCCATCACTCCAAGTCTATATTTAGTCCTCATTTCATCCAGAACAAGAGCCAGAGGTCAGACAATAACAGCTGATGAGGTTCATCTGGCCTTATTGACCCTTAAATTTCCTCTCCCCATTTTCTCCCCTTACATACTGTATTTTGGCCAGACAGACCCTGCTGTTTCTCAAACAAATCACATTGGCAGCACGGCTGTTGACTGCAAGACCGACTCATGAATCTCTGCATCAGTCCTCTCCACCTGATCTTTGCTCAGATCTCCTCTTAAAAACATAAGCTCTGTGGGCTAAGTAGGTTGCTTTAAGGGCCGGAGTACATGCCTGGCATGGGCAAGGTCCTGGATTCGACCTCAAGGACTGAATAGCCTCCCTGGCACCTCCAGGCATAACCCCGGTGCCCTCATCCTGCCCCAGCACCACTGGGGAGGTCCCAAAACAAAGCCAGAAGGGTGAACTATACACCTTGGGAGCAATCACCACCTTCAGCTCGGCTCTTGTGCTCACCATCCAAGAACTTGTTTATTTAATTTCTTATTAATTCCTCCCTTCTCCCTCCCTCTCCCTCACCTGCTCACAGAATGTAGGCATCACAAAGGAGCTTTATCTTTGTGCATGAACCTATCCCAGTCAGAACAAGATCTGGTACATAGCTGGTGCTCATGAAATGTTTGTGGAAAAAAAATATGTTTGTGGAAAAAGAAATTCCTAGGTTCCATCTTTTAGTTCACAGCCTGTCTCATACCAGGATGCATCTTAGCATCACAGGAGTAAGTTAGACCCAGGGGCAAAGGGGCTGGAGAGAGAGTGCAGGAGGTAAGGCATTGGCTTTGCAATGCAGGGGTCATTCCTGAGCATAGAACCAAAAATATTCCCTGAGCACTAGGTGTGCCCAAAGGTTTCCCTCCCCCTCCAAAAAAAAAATCAGATTTTGGAGGACGGGTGCCATTGATAACACAAAGAATTCATATAAAGTTGGAAAGAACTAAATAGACTTGAGGAAGGAAGAAAATAACTGACTAGACAAGAAGGGAGGTGGCAGGAATGAAGGATTCTTCAATATTAATGTTCACACCTGACTTTCTGTATTTGGAGTTTATTTTCATTAGCTTTTATTGGCTATTCTGTCATGGTTTTCTCTTTTTCCTTCCTGGATGCGTGGTGAGGACACGCCATGGGCCAGATTATTTGTGAGTTGGATTCTGGAACCATTCTGGGTTCCAGAATCTCTGCTCTTCAAATGTCATCATCTAGTGGGAGAACCAGACAGACCTTCATGAGACAATGTGATGGACAGTAAAACAGGAACCAAGGATGCAGCTTAGTGATAGAGGCCTATGCATGTGGCCATGGATTCAATCCCCAGCCACACACACATACACACACACACACACACACACACACACACACACAAAATCAAAGAATGAAAGCTCCAAAAGATATGTCATTGGACAAGAGAGTAAGTGACAATTAACGTCAAGTACTCTATTTGGAAGAGTTTGGAAATCTTGGGAGGAAAGGGGTAAGGTTTGAACTACCTTGGAGGTGAAGCTGGTTTTTCCATGGGCCAGAAGGAGGTGCCCGAGGTTGGGGCAGTCGAGGGGTCAGCTGTGCCTGGAGCAGAGGCGAAGGCCAGGTGGGGAGAGATGTGTGGGTGGGGTCCTACTGGGGCTCTGTTGTAGGAGGGGCTGGTTTGCCATAGATAAAGGGGAAATGAGCAGAAGTTATAGTGCCTGGACGTGACATGGCCCAACAGGTGTGTTTAAAAGCCTCAAACACTGGAGAAAGAGGATGGATGATAGAGACCTTGTAGGCTGGAGGATACAGATACGGACACTGGGCGTTGCTTCTGAACAGAATAGATGAGGCTTAGTGATGGTGACAGATGCTAAGGATGGGGTCTGTGTGGGCGGGGCTAGCCCACGGTTCTAGGCTGAGCATTCAGAGTGGAAGCACATTAAAAAGGATCAGGGGGCTGGAGTGATAGCACGGCAGGCAGGGCGTTTGCCTTGCACGCGGCCAACCTGGGTCTGATTCCCAGCATCCCATATGGTCCCCTGAGCACCACCAGGGGTAATTCCTGAGAGCAGAGCCAGGAGTAACCCCTGAGCACCTCCGGGTGTGACCCAAAGAGCAAAAATAGATAAATAAAATAAAATAAAATTACAAAAGATCAAAGGGGAATAGAAAAGATGAAAAATTTTGTTTTACAGCGGGACGCCTGGGCAGTCTCGGGCTGGGGCCGGAGCTCGGGCTCCAGCCGAGATTCGACCCGGGTGGCCATGCCTTTGCACAGCCGCTTGGCTGTGGAACGAGCAGGAGCCAGAGCCAGCTATATGACTTGGGGTTCCAGCGAGTGCTTGCAGCCATGGATCCAGACTGTGAACTAAGCTTTTGCTCCATGCTGCTCCAGGAAGGGAAATGATTCAATTTCCAACTTAAATCTCCCTGGACTTAATTACTAAAATACAGAAACTGTAAACCTTTTTTATCTCTTCATTCTCATCAGTGGAA
This sequence comes from Sorex araneus, assembly GCF_027595985.1. Taxonomy (NCBI): domain Eukaryota; kingdom Metazoa; phylum Chordata; class Mammalia; order Eulipotyphla; family Soricidae; genus Sorex; species Sorex araneus. The sequence continues at coordinate 13,082,223 of NC_073305.1, forward strand.
AACTAATTATCAAATATTTCCTTGTCAATAGGGCTGTATTCTTGGGGGATAAATTCCAACAAGAATAGTGAGTTCTGTGTTGAAACTCCAACAACAATAGTGAGTTTTGTGTTGAAATATGGAATGTAATCAAGGTAAAGAGAAAAGGAAGTGAAATTTATTAGTTAAGCAGGAGGGGTTGGGGGGTGGGGGGTGGGATGTATACTGGGTTTTTTTTTTTTGGTAGTGGAATATGGGCACTGGTGAAAGGATGGGTGTTTGAGCATTGTATAACTGAGACATAAGCCTGAGAACTTTGTAACTTTCCACATGGTGATTCAATAAAATAAATTTAAAAAAAAAAGAAAAATTTTGTTTCAAATGTAGAATTGAGAATTTTTTTGGGGGGTGAGGGGATAGACGAAGTTGGCCTCCTAAGCAATGCTCAGGGGACCTGGGCCACTCCTGGTGATTCTCGACCAATGGGCGAGATGGCTGAGTGTGAGGGTCTCAGGGTACAGGGCTGTTCAGACCTTATGGTGCTGCTGGGGACCCCTGGGCCCGTGCCAGCAGTTGTTCAGAGTGAGATGTTTTATTTATTTTTGTTTTAGGGCCATACCCAGAAGTTCTCAGAGGTTACACCTGGCTTTGCTCTCAGTGACCACTCCTGGTGGGCTTGGGAGACCATAGGGGATGCTGGGATCGAGCCTGGGTAGGTCATGGGCAAGCAAAGTGCCCTACCTGCTGTACCATCTCTGACCCCTAGTTATTTTTGACATAGTTTTTTTTTTCCTAATAGAGATGATCATCTGGTAGCCGGTGGTGGTGGGGGTACAGATCTAGAAATTTTGGGGTAGAGATGGAATTGAGGACTGAAGTAGATGTATAAGTCTGAGTTTGGGGGTAAGAATGGTTTCTGGTGATTGTGGAATGAGGGTGCCAGGAACGGAGCCCTGGGACACCATCATATTAGGTGGTCAGTGTAAAAATCTCTCCCTCCCTCTCTCTCTCTCTCTCTTTCTCCCCCAACCTCCACCCCATATGCTCTCTGTGCCTTAAAGGATTTGTTTTGTTCTGTTGTTTCTACAGTGCTGGGGATCGAACCCAGGGCCTCACACAAGCAGGGTTTGTACCCTATTACTGACTCACATTGTATCATCATTGTATCATTGTCATCCCATTGTTCATCGGTTTGCTCGACTAGGTGCCAGTAACGTCTCCATTCGCCTCTGTAGTGTGCTACTATAGCCCAACGGCATATTGGGAGCTCTTTCAGGATCAGTGGAATGAGGACCATCATTGTTACTGTTTTTGGCATATCGAGTATGCCACAGGTAGCTTGCCAGGCTTTGTCATGTGGGATATATATATATATATATATATATTTTTTTTTTTTTTCAGATATATATACAACTGACTCACATCAGGATTTTTTTTTCAGTTCAAGAGAATACGTCCTAGAATCTGTATTAAAGTGCTCAGTGATGCTGCAGGACTGCCCCCAGGACTGTCCGTCTCCGTGGGGATCACTGAATGCTGCAGGAGGCCACGCACAAATTGTGATGCAATTTTCCAAAAGGTTTTGGCAAACATGCCACAACCCTTTCCCGTTGCCCTAAATCACACTGCCCTGTCTCCTTCTTCTCTGTCTTTGAACAGTCGGCATTGCTCTGTCTCCCCCTGGTCCTCGGATGAGTCTCTGTCTCCATCCACCTCCCAGCTGCAGCCTCTCCTCTCCAGCCCAGTCTCCTCACTGAAGAAACAGGTCTTTCCTGGGGTCACACCCAGTGATGCACAGGGCTTACTCACTGCTTAGGGGTCGCTCCTGGTGGTGCTTGGGGACCCTCCAGTGCCGGGTATTGAACTGGGCTCCTCCAGGCCAACCAGGTGTCCAGCCCATCAAGCCCTCGTTCTGGCCCAGGAACTTTATAAAATATGAAGCCAGTTATTGTGTGTCCCATGCTGGCATCTTCCAATGACCAGAGCTACTCAGCTGGACCTCAGAGATCCCGATTGCCGCCTCTCCAGTCTCTTTGCAACCTCCCCACGTGCCCTGTTTGCATTGTTTGCATTTCCTGAAATGTCCCTTGCAGCGTTAGTCTCTGGGCCTTTCTGTTTCTTGTCTATAATTCTCTCGCCTGGCAAGCTCCCCATGGTGTATTCAATATACCCAAAACAGTAACAACAAATCTCACAATGGAGATGTTACTGGTGCCCGCTCGAGCAAACTGATGAGCAATGGGATGACAATGACAGTGACAGTGACTGACAATTCTCTCTCCTCACCTCTATTCACGTGGTTGATTCCCTTTTCCCTCTAGGTTTCAGCTGAAACATCTCCCTTGGAGACTTCCCTGACCTCTAGCTAATTACCTCTGCTGAATGTTTTCCTAGTTACCTGCAGGCTTTTCGTTAGTGCCTTCGCCATCCTGAATTGTGAGACTGGATTAATTTTCTATCTTTGGGTCCTCCTTGCCCACCTCCCTAAGCCCTTGCTAATAAACCATTTATTTTCCTGCTGTTTCCTTAGCAAATGCAATGCATGCTTATATAGGTATTTATTGACAAGAGATAGGTACCCATGAAATTTCTCTTGTTTATTAAGTATTCTGCTTCACTGACTCACTAATCCTATTTTGTGGCATTTGGCCTCAAGACACGAGGGTGGGAAAGAGAGTGAGATCATCGAAACTCAGTGATGGATAATGTTAGCTTTGAGTCCTGACACTACCCCTTGGGGCCTGTGTGGTCTCAACGGAGGGCTGGAGCGAAAATGAGTTCTCCAGAGGCCACTGAATTAGTGCTGATGACTTTCCAAGGGGAAGTTGTTCAGAGACACGAGGATGAATGTCATGTTCCAGATAGATCAGGCGTGAGAGGAGATGAGGAAAGAGAATGTCATCTGTCAGTTCAAGAACACTGGCATTGAAGAGAGATGGAATGGACACTCGAGAGCGTATTTTGATGAAAGATTGAAGGCATGTCAACAGAGATGAAGAAACTGGGGCAGAGAATGAAAAAGAAATGAACTTGGAGATTGAGGAGACTAGGAGCCAGACAACAGGCCAAGGAAAGGACTCAGAAAGCTTATTTTGAGATAAGGATGGGAAAAGTGAAGTGTTTTCAACAGATTACCTTGCCTTACTCAGGCAAGTTCATGGGAAGTAAAGAAGCCAAAAAGGGTTTCAGGTTTGGGGAAGATCACAAAGCTCTCTGGTGAAAAACAGGATTCAGTAGGAGTCCGCTGACCAAGTGACACGGAAAGATTCAGAGGATGTTGGACTAGAAATGCCAAGATTTCTAATTTGAAATGGTCACTGTGGGGTTCAGCTCCACTCAGCCAGGCTGAATGGAGAAACTGTGGTTGACTTGATCTAAGGTTGGATCTTGGTGTGGGGGGCAGGGCCTGGGATTGGAGCGGTCCTTAGGGCTGCAGAACAGCCTCAGCTGGGGACTGAAGCTCATGAGAATGAGGAGTGAGCTATGGAGAAACAAGCCAGATGCCCCGTGTCTTTAGTGAAGGAGACACACATTGGGGAAAACTGATGGTGGTCACAAGGATGAGCAAAAGGTATTACAAGCAACTGAATTCAATTCAGAGGGAAGAAGCATGCTAGCAAGATGACCGTGGACCAGGAGCTCTCAAGAGTCCTGAGACAAGAGAATACAAGGTGATGGACGATGCTTATAAATAGGCCAGATAACGCAGACACGTGGGTGTGGACATACACAGTGATCGGATCTTCCGATTACATTCACAATCGACAACCAACTGTTAGCTCTTTTAGTTTATTGAATGACTGAAGTTCCAGGCTCTGACATCTGTGCTCAGCCATGCTGAAGTCAGGCAAGTTAGAAAGGGATGAATATTTATTGCACAAGCACATACCAGTGGAATGTATCAGGGTCAAAGCAATGTCTCCTGGTTTTAAAGTCAAGGATGGACAAAGTATGGACAATGTCTTTAAGAAGCTCCCACAGAATCAGGAGCTTGTGTACATATACATGCAGGTCCCCCACTTTGCAAAGATTTTTGAAGGAAAACTGGAACTTCCTGCCTGTCAGTCTTATTGTGAAAAAAAAAAAAACTTAAATCGGGAGACTAGGGAATGGGTTGGGAGACTGTTAGTGAAGAAAGGTTGATTGTGGAAGTAATGCTTGGAATTAAAGAAGCACTTTTTTTTTTTAAAAGTATTTTGTTATTTTTCATTAGCAGTGGAAAGAAATTGGACTTAAGGTGACTTTTCCAGCTCCAGTGCAGTTAAAATGATATGAGAATGCAGTGAACTGCATTCTAGTTTTCAGCCCTAGCTGGAAATACTGACTTAGCTATGGGTAGGATTTTATGTCGGTTGCTTACTTCATATGTTATGTGTGCACAGTCTGGGCATCCTAAATGAAATTCATCTTTAGTTTTTGTTTTGGCTTTGGGGGTCTCACCTGGTGGTGTTCAGGGGTTACTCCTGGTTCTGAGCTCAGGGATCACTTCAGGAACCATATGGGATACTGGGGATCAAACCTGGGTCAACCATGTGCAAGGCAAGTACCCTGTTAGCCACTATTGCTCCAGCCCCTCATCTTTTTGTTTTGTTTTGGGGTCACACATGGCAGTGCTCAGGGATTAATCTTTGCTCTGTGCCGAGAGATTGATGGGGCTTAGGGGGGACCCTATGGAGAGCTGGGGGTTGAACCCTGGTCCGTTTGTGCAAGGCAAGCACCCTATCCCTTGTACCCTCTCTTCATCCCCTGGAGTTCACCTTTAAAAACAAGCAATTTTTTTTTAAATGAAAATCTAGCAGTTAGTGCTATTTATAAAATTTAGCTGAGAAGTTTATACTTGATTTGCTCAATTTGGTGGCAGGCCAAATGGGACATCCAACCCTAGAAACTTCCACGCTTTGACCTACTCTACAGTGTTCACACAATGGACACTTCCTGCCCCAGGAACTTTCCAACATGGGACACAGTCTCTCTTCTTAAGACATTTGCCTGTTGTTCTTCTCATCACCCTTTAAGGTCACCTGGGGCAGATCTTAACCCTCTTTGTTGAAGTCCAGTTAGTGAGTGTAGTGTGCTGAAAGGCTTGTGCTAATAAATTAGACCTGAAAAATAGAATCCCTAAAATTCATGCTTCGGAAATTTTATTCTGATTAAACACACAGACACACATGTTCAAAATTCATTATAAAGGTAATGATTTTGAACACCCTAAGAATGACTTTATTCAGCATTTCACACAAGGCTCACTTGCTGGAAGACAGTTACATGCAAGAGAAAAATTAGAGGATGGCTCCAAGAAGTAAGATGTACTTAGATAAAGCAATAATACAAACAAGCAAATCATCGATGTCTCATGTCGATGATCAACCAGGAGAAAGGATGGTTTTGCTCTAGATTCTGGCATCCAGTGGATACCATCCCTAGGGACAATTTCATCTTTATCCACAATGGCCATGTAGCATGGAGCTCTCTAGACAAGTCACCTCTGTGACCTGAGAATTCAAGAGAATCGCAAGAGCACTTCTTCCTGTAGAGTGAGTTTCCACAGGACCTGTGAACTTGTTTAGGTTTCTGGGAGACAATAGAGTTAGAGCCTCACATAATCCTTTTCATCCTCGGTACAGATATCATGGGTGGAAGCTACCCAAATGTCCGATGACAGATGACTGGATAAAGAAGATGTGGTATAAATACATGAAGGAATATTATACAGCTGTAAGAAAAGATGCAACCATGTAGTTTGCAGCTACTTGGATGGAACGGGAGGGCCTCACATTAAGAGGAACAAGTCAGAGGGAAAAGGACAAATGCTGGATGATATCACTCCTCTGTGGTATTAAAAGAAACCAAACAAGGTAACAGACAGTATTGAACAATGACAAACCCTTGGCCTTGGGCCACAGCACTGGGGGGGAAAGAAGAGGTGGATGAGAGGTGACATTGACTTTAGTAGACTTTTGGAGGAGGAATGCAGTGACTTTGCACATCAATACCGTATCCTTTACCACTATTGTGGTCACATTTCCTAAACTAGAAAGAGAACAGATCTAGTTCTGTTCTAGACTGTGAACATGTCACAGTCACATGTTCAACATTTAAATTCATTTTCCTCCCTGAAGCATTCAGAGTAGTCTTACTGTTCTAATTTTATTTCAGTTTAAGATGCATTCTCATAGTTCTCTTTTCTCTTTTTTGTTTGTTTGAGGCGTGGGTGCCAGGAGCAAACGCAGGGCTCCCACATGCTAAGCGTGTGCTCTAGCCCTGTCAACCATCTCCCGGGCCCCTCATATTTCCTTTCTTAAATAATTTCAGATTCAACGTCCTTCACCATTGGAGCTTCGAGAGATGCTGTGCTTCTGTGGGGCCCTCATCTCCGCTCTGCTCTGCCCAAAGAGCTTGTTCTCATCAAATCGCAAGTTTGCAATTTGTTACACAGTCCAAAAGCTTCAGACACAGAAAAGTTCTCTTGAGTTTTCTGCCATGTCAATGTGAGTACGGCTCCTTCCAAACTAACATGATTTTCGAAAACGAAAGGACCATGGAGTAATTTTATTTTCAGCTCTGTCTTCCCAATGCTTTAAAATGAACCTGAAGATACCCCCTCAGCTTCCTAGTAGAGAAATTTCTTCAGCTCCTACCACTGCATCCCAATTCTGGTTTCTTCTGTGAGACGCTAGAATGAGTGTGTTCATCTTTTCTTTATTTTTTAATTTTCTAATTTTTGTTGGCTTTTTTTTGAGGGGGTCACACCCATTGATGCTCAGGGGTTACTCCTGGCTCTGCACTCAGGAGTTCCTCCTTGCAGTGCTCGGGGGACCATATGGGATGCTGGGAATTGAACCTGGGTCAGCCGCGTGCAAGGCAATCGCCCTACCCACTGTGCTATTGCTCCAGCCCCCTTTTTTGGCTTTTTGGGTCATATCTGACTATGCTCAGGGGTTACTCCTGCCTCTGCACTCAGGAATTACACATGGTGATGTAATTGCACCTGGCGATGTAATTACACCTGGTCATGCACCCATCTTGAGCAGTTGAATCTTCCTTCCCTTGTTCTACCTCAGAATTGTGCCTTTCGTGTGAAATCAGCTCTACTTCGTCCTCTCAGAGAACAACCCAGTAGAATCCTGCTCAAAGGAGACATGGGGTCTCCTTCCACAACAAAAGACTGGTGGGCCCACCCTGTGGCAGAGCACAAACTTGCATCTAAGTTTGACCACCACTATTTTTGAGCCACAGCTTAAATTAACACTGAAAGAAAAAAAAAAAAAAAGAAAACCTCAAGGTTTAGGCAAGTGGATCCAGGACCACGCGAAGAGGTAGGAGTTGGAAGGTGCTGGGTGTGTGTATAGTGGGGTGAAGAGTCTCTGAAACATACAACGATCCCCTCCCTCACCCCCAAATCCCCTTTTTTCTAGGGGGGACAGCCAAGTCATGTTCTCCAAAGCACATCATCCACCCTGCGATGGGGGCTCAGGGTTTGTGGCACTGCTTGGCACCCCCCTAAGTCATCACGCTCTGGTACCTTGGTGGCTGCTGGTGGTCAGACACTCATCAGCCCATTCTCCGGGGATCACGGGGGCCAGCAGGTCAGTGAACTTGCTCAGGGGACAGCTGTGTGAGCAGCCGGGCAGGGTGAGGGGGTGCGGCTCGCGCTGCGTCTCGTTGCGGTAGAACATCTCCACGTAGTACTCCCTGCAGGGGGCCAGGGCAGACGGGTTAACGGCAGCTGGGGGCTGGCACTGCCACGGGTTGGCACCGAGTGCTAGAGCCAGCGGGGAGGAGCCTGCTGAGATGAGGGAAGGGAAGGACTGGGCATGTTTTTTTTGGGGCAGGGGGAAGGTGGCAGGGTTGAGGTTGGAAACGGGGTGTGTGTGTGTGTGTGTGTGTGTGTGTGTGTGTGTGTGTGTGTGTGTATGCTGTGTGTTGGATAACCGGGAGGCTTCAGCCAAGCAGGAGCTGAGCTGTTGGGGGAGTTTGGGGGTGATCTGAAGAGCTTTTGAGTGAGAATTGGGGGGGCTAGTCTTTTAGGCTTCTCTTTGGCTCCTTCCTTTTGTCTCTTTCTCCCTTGCTTTTCCTTTCAGTCTTTGCCCCGAGTGTCTTTCCAGCTCCCGAACCAGCCCAAACACTGGACTGAGCTCTACGTAGGCTGTGCAAACCCACACCTCGGCCACACAGGGCAAGAGACGGGGGACCTGTAGGGTCAAGTCGGAGGGACCTTTCAATTCTCTCTTTTAGAAGGCCACACCTCGCAGTGCTCCGGATTCACTCCTGGCAGGCATGGGGGACCAGGTGGGGTGCCAACTTGGGTCTGCCATGTACAAGGCTGGAGCTTTTCCCCACAGATCTATCTCTCCGGTCCCTCTGTTGTTTATTGAAAGGACAATGTTCTGTTCAGGGGAAGACCCTGGGCTGAGATGCTGAGAGGAGAGACCCACCCGTGATGTAGGATCCTGTGATCCCTCCTGTGGGGGATAACTCCACAGTTGCAATTTAGGATTTTTCTCATAAGTCAATCTGCTTTTGTTTTTTCTAAAAAGTTTGTGGTTTTCAGGCCACCCCTGAAATTACCCTTCTCCGTGAAGACCTTTGGAAAACAGATTTCAGAGACTCAAATGGCCTTTAAGGGGAAAACAACTGATGATATATAAAAAAGACTTTGCAAAATTATTTCATAAAATTTGCAAGTGGAAAGAAGTACTATTTTTAAGTTAGTAAAATCTCTTATGTAGCATATTTTTAAAAAAATTAGGTTTCTAGGGCTGGAGCAATAGTACAATAGGTAGGGTGTTTGCCTTGCACACGGCCGACCAGGGTTCAATTCCCAGCATCCCACATGGTCTCCCTAGCACTGCCAGGAGTAACTCCTGAGTCTAAAGCCAGGAGTAACTCCTGGGCATCACCGGGTGTGACCCAAAAAGCAAAATAAAAGAAAATTAGGTTTCTAACAAAACAATTAATGCATATGTATATACATACATATCTATATAAACATACATACATATGCATATTCAAAACACTAAATGCATATGTATATACATACAAATGCATATATATATGTATACACATACATACATACATACATATGAATATACACACACATATAGTTTAGTTTTGGGCCATACCTGGTGGTGATCAGGGCTTGTACATGGCCTACCTGCTGTACTATTTATCTGGCTTTATACACGTATTTTTTATTGGAGTCACCCCCAAAGGTACCTGGAAATCCTGGGTGCTTCTGTCTGCTGGTGCAGGCCAGAGAGTTCAGTGCTCAGGGGTCCCCACCTACACTGGTGGTGCTGGAGGTGGGGAGGCATGCGGTGCTGAGGGTCAAACCCAGTCCCTGCCACATGTCAGGCCTGGCCTCCACCGCCTGAATGATCTCTCTATCCCCAAGTTAACATTTCAAGAACATATTTAGTTCTTACTACAACTTTAACATTTACAGTCTTATGATGGCTGAAAAAATAATAAGTTCTCTCTTTCCTTTCCCCTTATTTCCTCCAGGGCAAGTGGGATCCCCTAAAATATAGATTGGGGTCAGAGAGAGCTCAATGGACTGTGGCAAGTGTGTGCAACCCCCAGTCATCACAATAGCAGCACCACAGGGAGGAGACAGGGACCCAACAACAACATCAACAAAAATGGGGGCTGGAGGGATAGCACCGTGGGAAGGGCGGTTGCCTTGCTTGTGGATGACCTGGGCTCGATCCTCAGCATCCATATAATTCCCCCAAGCGCCATCAGGAATAATTCTGTAGTACAGAGCTGGGGTAACCCCTGAGCACTGCCTGGTGTGGCCCCAAACAACAGCAAGAACAAAAACCAGATTGCTAAAATGTGCTAACCGTCATCTAAAAGTGACTAAGGATTTCCATACGGCCACAGAGACTGGGAGGCCCAGCATGGTCTCTGCTTAGCCCTGAAGCACCTCACAGGCAAGCTGGCCCTGTGGGCAGCTACGGGGGTGCCTTGAGGGGGTCATAAAAAGCGCCTTTCCAACTCACCCGGAAATTGAACTTTGAGGTCACTGCTCTCTTCTCGTTCCCTTCCTCCCTCTGATTCCACCAATGATATCCCACAAAATTGTGGTGCTTCTAAAAGTACCTCTGGCTTCTCTTTCTAAGGACAAGGTCTGGGTCATGGGCACTGTCTCCGTTCTGGGCACGGTGCTGGCTTTGGTGGCCAGCTCTTTCCGGTTTGCAACGGTTTAACAATGAAACTCACATGCCCTGGCAACCCATATAGTTTTGGGTAAACTGAGTCCTTCAAAATTTGACTCTGCTAAGTGACTTGACACAGAGCATTGGTCACTGGGGAGGGACACAATGACTGCAAGTTACTCTGTGGTCACCATGGGTCTGTCTTTTGACTGGTCCTCAAAAGCTCCACGGAGGTGTTTAAAGTCTTTAATTCATATTCTTAAGTGATTACTATAGGAATGTAGCCTGTTTGGGGGGTGGGAGTCTTGGAGGAGCCAATCAACTCAGAGCCTGCTGGTAAAGAGAGAACTTGAACAAAGATGCTTACCAGCAAGCCATCCTTCCTACCCTTGTGTGTCTCGCCTTAATAGGAAGAAGCTGAACTGCTCTTTCTGGAGCATCTTACTTATCTCAGAAGTATGGGGAGGCAGAAAGTTACTGGAAAGGGGGTTTGAAACTGCACCAAACCAGTATATGTCAGGGTGCTCCTAAAACTGACCTTGGAGTGGCTTTCCCCTCATTTTATTTATTTTTCTGTTGTTGCATCATTCCCAACACACTCAGAACTTATTTCTGGCTCTGACCACAGGGATCACTCCTGGCAGGGCGTGGGGGACCAGAGGTGATGCTGGGGATCAAATCTTGCATGCAAGGCAAGCACCATACTTGATATATTACCGCTCTGACCCTCCAAATCATTTTAATGCTAAAAATCATGGTCAGGGTAGATATAACATACCAACAAAACATGCAATTTGTTTGTGTTGTGTTTATGTGTTGTGTGTGTGTGTGTCTACATGCAATGACAAGCTTGGGGAAGAGGGACCCCTGCAGTAAGAGGGAGCAACTTCTCCATGCTCTCCGGCTCCCTCTTACCCTGGACATTGAAAATAAAGGATCTTTGGTCCAAAATTGCCCCTGATGTTTTCCTTCACAATATCCCTGGGAGAAAGGTTACCGATGGTCCTGCTCATTGATTTGTAACAGAACCTTCCACAGACTTCCTTTTCCTTCTGGCATCTTTTACCATCTCCCGCCTCTCTCTGTAATGCTTGTTTACTTCTTTGAATATAATAATGTTTTTTATTAAAAGTAACTTTTGTCGGGGCTGGAGAGATAGCACAGTGGGTAGGGCATTTGCCTTGCACGTGGCCAACCCGGGTTCAATTCAAGGCATCCCATATGGTCCCCTGTGCACCGCCAGGAATAATTCCTGAGTGCAGAGCTAGGAGTAACCCCTGTGCATGGCCAGGTGTGATCCAAAAAAAAAAAAAAGTAACATTTGTCATTAGGGTTGTTTTCAACATTTTTGTTAACTTTGTGAACTTTGTATAAATGTTTGTATAAGTGTTTGTATAAATATATATATATATACACACATATATTTGTATGATAGTTTTAAAGAAATTGAAGATTGTTATGATTTTAAAAATTAAGTCGTTTTCATCATTTAGGGTCATTTTCAATTTTTTTCATTGACTCTGTGTATATACTTTTTCCTAAGAAGTTTTCATGAAGACAAAGTGAAGACATGATTCTTTTATGAAGAAGTCACGGATGGTCACTATTTAAAGCACCCTCCTTTCTGGAATGTAAAGCAAGACCAACCAAAAAGCCAAAAGGAACTTGAGGTCTAGCAATGTGAAGTTGGAAAGATTGATTCCTACACACTTACCCTTGGTCCAGGTACAATTCCATCAAGTGGCAGGAAGCGTAGGGAGGAAGGAGTCCGTTGTAGACATCTAGCGCCATCTGTAGACCACTCACGGTAGTGTCGTGCTACAGAGAGTTGACACAAATTTTTTATTTTAACATCTGGTTCAGATTTACCTTCAACAGGTACGTATTAGACATTTGTAGAAGACCAAATGATGGTTTCTGATTTAATTAAACTTCCGATACCCACACTGAACCTATAGATGGGGGAAAGCTTGTTTTTAAATTTTTTGTTTCATTAAAGAACCACGATTTACAAAGTTATTGATAATTGGGTTTTAGACAAACAATATTTCAACACCGATTCCAACACCAAGATCAACTTCCCTACACCAGTGTTGTTGTGTGCCCTCAGATCCCCTTATCTTGATAGGCACATTTCAAAGTTCCGTGGGTGTAGTTTAGATATTTAACTATAGCACTTTCCCACATCACCAGGATAACCTAGGCTCCCATTACTTCCCTTTCTCTTCTTCTTCCTTCCTCCTGACTTCTTTCTTTCTCTATCCCTCTTTCCCCTCTACTCTGAGGTTAAGGCTGATCTAGGCATCCTCCCTTTACTACATTCATTTTCTCATCTAGTTATTCTATACACCATTGATCAGAGAGATCATCCTGTGTTGGAAAAGCTTATTTTGATAAAGCACCTGACATGGCTGGAGCGATAGCACAGCGGTAGGGCATTCACCTTTCACGCAGCCAACTGGTGTTCGATTCCTCCGCCCCTCTCGGAGAGCCTGGCAAGCTATGGAGAGTATCTTGCCCGCACAGCAGAGCCTGGCAAGCGACCCATGGCGTATTTGATATGCCAAAAACAGTAACAAGTCTCACAATGGAGATGTTACTGGTGCCCGCTTGAGCAAATTGATGGGCAACGGGATGACAGTGACAGTGACCTGATATGTACTTGGCTGTGAGATTTGCATATGTATGACTATTTCCTTTTAAAAGATAGATAAATTGAGATCTAGAGAAATTAAGTGATATAATTAAGATCATAGGAGTCTGAAACAAAAGAAAGGGAAACTGAACCAAATCTTTGATTTTTATTACATGACTTTCCCCATAGAAAATGTTTTATGGGTTTTCACTAAATTTTAAAAGATTGTAGAAGATAATGTTAGGTTGTATTTTAAAATTATTTTTTTTTTGTTTATGGGCCACACCTGGTGGTTATTCCTGGTTTGGCACTCAGGAATCACTCCTGGCAGTGCTCAAGGGAACATATGGGATGTTGGAGATTGAACCCAGGTTGGCCACATGCAAGGCAAGCACTCTGCCTGCTGTGCTCTCTCTCCAGCCCCTAAAATTAATTTATTTTGGCTTTGGTGTTGGATACACCCAGAGATTCTTGGGAACCATGCTGCGTTAAGGGTCAAAATAGACTAATGTTTCCCTTCTCTGAGGCAGCAGAATTTGTTTGTGTGGCTTTTATAGGCAGCTCTTTGCAGAGTTTGTGCTTTGTTGTCAGTTTTAAGAATGATAATGTCTGGGGCTGCATAGCTAGTACAGGGGATAAGGCATTTGTCTTGCATGCAGCCCTAACCAGGGTTGGATCCCCGGCACCGCAAATGGTCCCCATGGCACTTCCAGGAGTGATCCCTGAGCACAGAGCCCGGAGTAATCCCTGCGCACCACTGGGTGTGACCCCCAAACCAAAAACAGAGCGACAATTGTTTGAGTGGAAGAATTATGTTTTAACTTAAATTTGATGAGAGTAGGTGTCTACTCTCCAGGGTGTTGGCAGCAGTGTTAAGGCCATGCTTCCTGCTCCAACCCTTGAACAAACGGATACTCAGGGGGAGCAAAACAACTTACCGCCGAATACATGACGAGTTTGCGGCGGTTCGATGGCTGAGTTGCACTCATCAGGTTGTTGATGATTTCTTTGACCAGGACGCCTGAGAGAAGGAGAGACCAGTGGTGAAATGGAGCCGCACATGGGCTTATACTTCTGTCCAGATGCTTTAGGTTGATTCTCTCTGCCACAATTTTCAAGAGTTTAGAAGTGAGGAAAGGAACTAGGTTGGGTGGAGTGGTAGATATGCATTGGGTGCGACTCTATCTTATCAACTTCTGCTGCCAATTTAAAGATAGGGAAACTGAGGCCCAGAAACGTTCAAGAGACTCACTCAGCCTGGAATGGATGGCTGAATCGGAACACAAGAGCTCCAACATACGGGGTTTTGTGGAAGCTCATATTACGAGAACTCCAGGTGCCACACATGTGAGGCACATGTTCCACTGCTGACCTACATACAGCCCTGTCCCAAATACTGGCATTAGTCATGAGACCACAATGTTGCAGGGAGTAGAGAGCTAGTAGCATCTAATTCCTTGACACACAATTCATTACATCTGCACCAACATGAATACATCTGCTCTGCTTCCCTAACTCCTGGACTCAACGAGGTCAGGGCCTGGGAAACACCTTCAGTAAGGGTTAAGAGCCAGTGGTTTGGCTAGGTGGGTCATGTGGTCTGTCAGAGATGTCCCCTCGTGGCTGGCAGCATAAGAAGTCGCATCCTAGATACTCCCTGGACTAAGGAACAGAGCTGGCTTTCGGTGCTGTTTGATAGAGAAAAGGGACCAGAGGGATAGTACAGTGGGTAGGGCGCTTGCCTCACATGTCACTGACCTAGGTTCCATCCCCAGTACCCTATTTAGTTCTACGAGCACCACCCAGAGTGATCCCTGAGCAGAGCCAGGAGTAAGCCCTGAACACCTCTGGGTATGGCCCCCAAAATTTAAAAAACAAAACAAAACAAAGTTGAGGGCCGGCGAGTAGTGCAGTGGGTAAAGTGCTTGCTCTGCATACAGCTGATCCGGGTTTGATTTCCGGCACTGGGAAGGTCTGCCAGGAGGGATCCCTGAGCACAGAACCAGGAGCATACTCTGAATACTGCCGGGTGGAGTTCCCAAACCAAACCAAAAACTGATAGAGAAAAAAAAAGCAGTGGGCTAGATTTGAACTGCCAACCCCCCCTCCCTCCCTCCCCCCTCCCCCACGCTCCCTCACCCAGACTGGAACAAGAAGAGATTTCTACTTGTATAGATCTGGGAGCTAGCAGGTCTTCCCAAGCTTCTGACTGGATGTGCATGCAGTGAGGGCCTGGGAGAAGGTTTTTATCGAAGTGTTCTTCCTGATTGTCATGGATGAAATGGCAGTTTTGGCAAGGCTGCTGGACACCGCGTGGACATTCCTCACTGCGGGGCCCAGACAATGAGTGTTTTCTCTGCAGGACCCTGTCCAGCTTGCTTCCTCACCCGAAAAGCATGTCACTGACGTGTCCCTCTGGTCTAGCCAGATCCGAACAATAAGACTGAGTTTGTGCTTTGGCACGGGAGATAATCTGTGGGCTTATCAGTAGCAGTGAACTTCCTCCAGGAAATAGGACAAGAGAACTGCCCACTGGCTCGGGGCTCCAAGTCCAAGAGGGCACCAGGCTTTGACCAAACCTGAGTATACTTCTCAGAGGGGGAAACTGAGGCCCAGATTGGGGAAGGGACTTCCCTAGAATGCCAGCTCTATTGCCATGGGTGGGTGGGGAGCAGGGACACTGTCAGTGTCACTGTCATCCCGTTGTTCATCGATTTATTCGAGGGAGCAGGGACAACCCTATCTTTTATTCCTGGACACCTGCACCAATGAGGAGAAACTGCCTGCCTGGCTCTCTGTATTGGTCTCCACTGCTTCCTGCGCCAGGAGGAGTGCTCCTGGAACTGTGATATACAGGCGCACTCTTGTCTTGGGGTTTTATTAACATGCAGATTCTGGGCTGGTGAGATAGACCAGAGGCTTAGGTGCTTGTATTATATGGGATTGATCTTGATCCTGGGCGCTGCTGGGAGTCAACTCCCCTCCACGCGCCCAGCATGGCTGGCTGTGGCTCCCAAATCCAAATCACATAAATAAATAAAATGCAGATTCTAATGTAAAAGCTGGGGCCTGAGAGCATGTTTCTAGGCTGGGGGAGGGATGCTGGCGCTGTTGGTCCCTGGACTGTGCTGTGAGGAAATGCCAACACCTAAGGCTGTCGGGACCAGGTTGGGGGAAAAGCGTCTGGGGTCCTGCCTCCACCAGGGGATGGAGCCCAGTCACGCCGCTGACACCTGGTGCCCCAGGAACGAGCTGGCGCATGTGGAGCCCAGGAGAGCCAACTTCCATACTCAGCAGCATTCCCAGTGAAGCCCAGGGACTTTCAAATACAGACCCGTGGTTGGTTGGTCCTCAGGTGTCAGAAGGCTGAGGGGTGGGGCTGGAGTGATAGTCACGAATCACGAAATCCCGTTAATCATCGATTTCTCGAGTGGGCTCAGTAACCTCTCATTCATCCTTGCCCCAAGAATTATTACTAGAGTAATCCCTGAGCACCTCTGGGTGCCCCACCAAAATACAAAACAAAACAAAACAAAACAAAAACCAAAAAAGACTGAGGTTCCAGGCTAGCTCAGCAGTGGAGCACGGTGGAGTTGTGAGCTAGTGAGGCCGGAGTTCAATGCCTGGCCTGGCTGCTTGTGTCCAGGTGTGACCCCATGGGCTCTGCTGCACGAGAGGAGCCACGGGAAGGAAAGAATGTGGTCTCTGGCGGGCAGCAGCCAAGCGTGAGAGCCCTAGCAAGTCAGGGTCGGAATGCTGTTCAAGACCCAGGGAGTAGGTATTCATGCGAGAGGTCTCCCTGCAGTCCCGGAAGCATCACTAGGGATGCCCTCAAACACCACTAGCGTGTCCCCCCTGCCCCAAACTAAAAAAAAAAAAAATCAAAGAATACTGTACACAAAAACAATAAAATAAAATTTTAAAAAAGCAAACTGGGCAGGTGTGGGTAGGTGACTTGTTTTAGGTCATTGAGCCGCTTGTTGGTGGGCTTGGGACACACACACACACACACACACACACACACACACACACACACACACACACCACTCAACCACCCAGTCAACATATCCTTCCCCCCCACCCTGCTCTCCAACTCACCCCCCTGAAGTCTAGATTTCTCCTTCTGCTTGTGAACACCATAGAGGGACAGGAGGGACAGCTCCGATAATTCCTTCAGCTTGGTCATGGTGTCTTCGGTGGCCCAAGAGGGTAATGTGAAGTTGTGAACATCCTGCAGTGAGAAAAGAGGGGCAAGTGTGTGTGTGTGTGTGTGTGTGTGTGTGTGTGTGTGTGTGTGTGTGTGTGTGTGTGTGTCTAAGCGTCCTCTTGGTTGACTTTTTCTTCTCTTTCAGACTGTGGGATTCTGCCAAGTTTCTCTTTTAGAAAACTTTACAACGGACACATCATCATGGTATTTTCAAGAAAAGGACCCGCAGAATAAAGGTGTTTCTTCCTTTCTTCCTACCCACCCATAGCCTCTGGCTAAACTCTGGGTTGAAGAATATTTAGGTTCTGCAGAAGGCGCAGTGCAGTAGGGCAAGGCCTTGGTGAAAGTTGAGGAAATTTTTTTTTTTTTTTTTTTCTTTTTGGGTCACACCCAGCAATGCTCAGGGGTTACTCCTGGCTTTGCACTCAGGAATTACTCCTGGCAGTGCTTGGGGGACCATATGGGATGCCGGGGATCGAACCCGGGTCGGCCGCGTGCAAGGTGAACGCCCTACCCGCTGTGCTATCGCTCCGGCCCCAAGTTGAGGAAATTTAATGTGCACCTGTGGGCCTGAAAACATCTCTCAGGCCTAGGGCATGTTTCCTTGGGTGCTGACTGAACTGCCTGAAAGAACAACCATAGGAAACAAGGCGTACCCAGAGCCTTCTCCAACACACGCTGCTCCCCTCAGTCTCTTGTGCACTGGCTCTTAGGGAAAGCCTGCCTCTCACAGGCTAGAGGCACTTGGCAAATACTTGTGAACTAGAGACCAAAACCTCACCTTAAGGACAGAGACATTGGGTCAATATTTGTGGCCTACCATGGAGACGGGTCTCCAGCATCAAAAATTGCAAGAGAGAGAGAGAGTGTCGACTTACGGAAGTACAGGCCAAAGGGAGGAAGAGAGGCCCACAGAGGGAAGAGGTGGCAGAGTGATGAAAAGGACCCCTGACACATGCACCATGACTGTGACACGGAATAGCCCAGATCCAGCTGCAGGGAAGGAGAAAGCAAAAAGAAAATAGAGCCTGTCAACCAAAATATGTCCTGGTGTCCGTTGAGAAGTTATTCAGGCAAACAAACCAGTCTTGAAACAATGGGATGATACAAGTGAAACTATTGGGGAGAAAGCATATGTTTGGGTCAATTTGACTCTATTCTGGGCAGCCCAGGGTGGCGCCCGAAAGAATATGTGATTCTGGCACTTAAGCAGTACAGATGCGTGTGCACTGTGGCCAGGAATGTGACCTCCTCCTCCCCCAGTGAGAACATTTGTGAACATTGCAACTAAAGTGTTTGGCCTGGGTGCGCCCCTTGCATACTTAACCTGGCAAGTACCACGGCCAAGTGTAGGGGCACTGTGATCTAGTGTGTGCCACCCTTGGTCACCGTGACAACAACAGCAGCAAAAGGAAGAGAAGGGTGGAGGAAATGCTGTGATGGCCTTGGAAAAACTCCAGTGATTCTTCCAGTTTCAAAGGCTATTGAGGGGGCTGGAGCCATAGCACAGCGGGGAGGGCGTTTGCCTTGAGCGGCCAACCCGGATTTTATTCCCAGCATCCCCTATGGTCTCCTGAGCACCGCCAGGACTAATTCCTGAGTGCAGAGCCAGAAGTGACCCCTGGGCATCACCGGGTGTGACCCAAAAAGCAAACAAATAAACAAAAAAACAAATAAAAAGCAATCAAAGGCTACTGAATCTGCCTTTGACAGCGAAGAAGAGATATTTTCCAGATAAGCCCATGTCAACATTCCAGCTGCAAATGGGCTTGTTTATTTCTCCCTATATGTCCAGGTGCCAGATCATGTTCAACGTCATCATGAAATTTTGTGCCTGGCGGCCAGCACTCCCATGTGAGTGCCTAAGAAGTGTAAAATGACAAGGCACAGAACAAAAGTAATTTTGCTGGGGGGGTTTCTAAGAGGTGAAAATAAGAAAGAGAAAAGTCAGAACTTTCAAGTGACTATCAAACAAACTGTTAAATTATGTTTTAAGTCAAAGGAAATAGAAGAAATACATGCCCTCCAAGAAAATGCATTCGTGTTTCAGCATTGGGGAAGTTAGAAAATTAGAAAATCTCCAAAGCTGACATTGGAGAGTTTCCTTTACCTCACAAAACAAGGGGTCGTAGATTCTACTCCAAATTCCAAAGAGGTCCTGTCCCTGGTATCCTGAAAGTTTGGGCAAAGTTTCCATAAAATCCTGAAACACAAAGGGAACAACGATGACTTTTACCTGGGTTCTTGAAGCACAGCACGAGGGAGTGACATCTAAGATGGGATAGTTCTATGTTGTGTGGACAGAGAAGGGGGTTGAGTATTCCCCACTGGATGCCAGCATCATTCTTTTGCTTTTTGGGAAGGGGTAGAGGTGGGGTTTGGACCACACCTGGCAGAGCTCAGGGCTATTCCTTGCTCTACGCACAGGAGAGACTCCTGGTGGAGTTCAGGGGACCATACGTGGTGCTGGGGATTCGAACTGGAGTCAGCAGGATGTAAGAAAATACCTTAACCCCTGTATTACCTTTCCAGCCTATTTAATTTTTTAAAATTTTAATTATATTTCCAATTTTTTTTTTTTGCTTTTTGGGTCACACCCAGCGATGCACAGGGGTTACTCTTGGCTTTGCACTCAGGAATCACTCTGGCAGTGCTTGGGGGACCATATGGGATGCCGGAGATCGAACCCGGGTCGGCCGCATGCAAGGCAAACGCCTTACCCTCTGTGCTATCGCTCCGGCCCCTTGGGACCATTTATTTATTTATTTATTTATTTTGCTTTTTGGGTCTCACCTGGCGATGCACAGGGGTTACTCCTGGCTAATGCACTCAGGAATCACTCCTGGCGGTGCTCAGGGGACCATATGGGATGCTGGGAATCGAACTCGGGTCGGCCGAGTGCAAGGCAAACGCCCTACCCGCTGTGCTATCACTCCAGCCCTCCAATTTATTTGTTCTTTGGGTCACTCCTGGCGGTGCTCAGACTTATCCCTGACTCTGTTCCGAGGTCCAGATGAGGTGCCAAGGACTCAAACAAGAGTTGACTGTATGCAAGGCAAGTGCCTTACTTTCTGTACTCTCTCTCTCTGGTTCCTGATTTTAACTCTACTTTTTTACCTTATAAGGATCCAGCATTTTCTGAAACTCCTCTGAGATCAAAGTTTCATTCTCAAGTTCTTCAAAACGAGGACAGTTTCGGAAAGGCAGGTATAGTAACTGAGGATGAAAGAGAAACCATAAATCCTTTTAATAACCAGGAGAGGGATTTGTGGGGGTGTTGGAGGGAAACTAAGGAAGTTACACCCGTATTTCAAGCCTCATTAGGTACAAAGCCACCTGAGTAAAGGATTTTATTGTTTAATATCAATGTGTTGTGAGTTGAATGGAAGTTCTAAAATTGAGGGGGAAAAAAGTAAATGGTCTACTGGTCTTAAAGCATGAGGTATCTGCACAGAATTTAAAATGGTCTCTTTTATAAATTTGCCTAAATTTAACTGTGCTGTGGATGCTGTTAGTTCTCCATGGCATAGCGGGATGGTGACCTGGCTTCTCTAGGGCCCATCATTTCTAGTGGCTAGATGCACACCTGAATTCACAGACACAGACACACGCATGTGCGCGTGCGCGCACACACACACACACACACACACACAGAGATGTGTCAGAGGTTCTGGAAAGAAGCTCAACAAATCAAAGTCAAAGCTTTATTTATTTATTTATTTATTTTGCTTTTTGTGTCACACCCAGCAATGCACAGGGGTTACTCCTGGCTCATGCACTCAGGAATTCTCCTGGCGGTGCGCAGGGGACCATATGGGGTGCTGGGATTCAAACCCGGGTTGGCCGCGTGCAAGGCAAACGCCCTACCCGCTGTGCTATCACTCCAGCCCCCAAAGCTTTATTTTTGCAAACTGCAGAATTGTAAAATAAGGGCACATGTTTAATGGAATAAAATTATATTTAAAAATCTATTATAGGGGCTGGGAATATGGCTTAGATAGAGCACTTGCATGTATGGAGCCCAAGTTTGATTTCCAGTGCATTAAAAAAGAGTCTATTATGAAGATAAAGTGAGTTTAACTGTGACAAGTATAATTATATATATTTCATATGTAATATATGTTATATAAGATATAATTATAGCATATAGAATATATAATTATGATTGTCACATTAAAATTATATATATTTTTACTTTTTTGCTTGTTCTTGTTTTTTTGGAGGGGATTATATCACACCTGGTGGTATTCTGGGGTCACTCTTACTAGTGCTTGGGGGAATCAAATGTACAGGGATCAAGCCAGGGTTGGCCACATGCAAGGGAGCTACCTTAAACCTCTGTGTTAACTCTTCACCCTAGTCTTGTATTGTTTTGAATATAACCCATTGGTTGGTGACTACTAAGTTTATTTCATTGCCCTTATTTTCATCCGGGGCTAGTCCTGTATTTTTGGTTTCCGGTGGGTATCAACACTTAGATACTTCTCTTCTGTAATTTATTTACACTTGTATTTATATTTGGGGGAGAGCCCCCCCCCCCCAGCAGTGCTAGGAGCCTCCAGGGCTATACCCAGTTGTTCTGGGTATATACACAGCAGGGCCAAAGACCAAACCTAGGCCCTGTACGTGTGAGACACACACTTCAGCCCTTAGAGCCACCCCAGCCCTTCTTCAGAGCTAACAAATGCAAACAAGCTGAGCTCAACTTCTTCCTTTTTACTAGTCCTTCTGTCATTGCTCTACCTTTCTTAATGACAAAATGGGTCATCCTGCTTCCTGGACAAACTCCTTCGGCTTGATTGCGCTCAAAACATTTTCTGAGCCACCTTAATCTTCACTGTGCCCTCCCCACCCAAGCCTCCATCCAACTGCAGGGGCTTCCCCACCTGGCACCATCCTTCCCACGTCCGCATTCATCCCCACATCAGCAACCTGGTCCTCTCCACTTTACCTTTCAGCAGCACTCACCTGCACCCATCAGTCAGGCCCTGCCATTCTGGGCTTATCCATCAACCTTGGAATAGGATCCTAGCTCCTGTGATTCCCCCAGAACTCTCTGAGACTCACTTCCCCAGTCATCCCCCTGACTGACTCCTGTTAGCTCTTTTCTGAGCACAAAGGCTGGGCAAGAGCCTTCCCTACGTGGGACCTGCCCAGGACACAACCCCTGCCCTCTCACCATTGCCCATTCTGCCCCAGTCATGCCCACACACCAGGTCTCATCTCCTGCAAGCAACTCACGGTTCCCCAAACGACTTCTTGAAATATTCACTTCCCTATCATCCAGAGGTTCCCCACACAATAGAAACTCAAGAACAACCAAGAAACTCAAGAATAACCAAGAAACTCAATCTTGCTCCCTGTATCCAGGGCTGTACTGTTCACACCTAGAACAGGTCAGACATATTAATAGCTAACTTAGAAAAAAGTTCTTTTTGTAAACGAGTCGCTTGATGACTGTCACTGCTAATTGTATGTGTCAGCTTGTCTTGATGGTTTGTGTGTGGCACTGGGGATCCAACTCAGGGCCTCACGCATGCCAAGTGAGACTCTACTGATGAACCCAATCCTGGGCCCATCTTGCCTCACCCCTGATACCTTTACCAGTAAGTGACACACCTGTATTTTCTCCTTCCTGACTGGCTCCTGCAGGCATTTTCCAAGGCTCCAGCATCATCTCCTTCCAAGCCAGGCTCACAGAAATGATTCAGGGTCCCACTCACCACAGGGGTAAGACACAGGGAAATAGATGCTAGCTGCTCCCCGGTGCTTTCCCATTTGTTGTTGCCTTTGTGATGAGTGGAAGCCACCTGCACCCCTGCCTGGTGTGGACACATGCAGTCATTTGCTGCCGGGTTTCAAAGACTAAGGCCAGGTGCTCCCTAGAGTTTGCATACTCTTGTGTTGTGACCTTGTGCGCATTCTGGCTGTCGTGTCACAGAGTCCCTCTGGTGCTTGCACATGAGCTCAGTGGGCTGTGGCTTGAACAGACCAGGCATGGCTGGGAATCAGACAGCACAGCCACAGGGCACAGAAGGCAGAGCTGCCAGCATAGCATGGGGCACATGTGGTGGCACTGAGGATAGAACTCTCGACCGCATCCGTATGATGCAGTCACTCTAGGCCACTGAGCTACCTTTGCCCCATGCTGGTTTTATATCCACTATGTTCATTTCTGTGTGTTATGTTAAATGTGCATGCACGAATCTTCCACATTGAAGAGATTGGATGGTGTTGAGGGAAGGAGCCTGTGATCAGACCTAACAAAGTCTAGTCTGAATCCTTCCAACTGGGCCTTCTCGTCTGACACATGGAGAGCATCATCAACTAGAGTCACCACCCAAACCTCTCTCCAGTCGGGAACTGATCGAGTCTTCTCTATTCCACCCTGAAGGCCACTTCACAAGTCCTCATTTAAGAAAAAAATAAAATCAGTGGAAATTGTTCTTATTTTTCAGAAAAGGTCACTTGGGTACAGAGAGGTGACTCAAGGAACCCGCCCTCCTTCCTCCTCCACCACAGGGCCACTCATTCTCGAGATTCCTTCTGGTTATCGGATTTGGACTCCTTTACGTGTGCCCAGCCTAATCTTCCATTCCTTCTTAGTAAACGGAAAGGTTTAACCCTTGCCACTGGCACACACTACCATGTTTTGGGGGTGGCCTCTCTCCTTGCCACTCCCTCCTCGAAGGTCAGGTTCAAGCCCTCACACTCTTGAGAGAGACTTGAATGGCTTCCCTTTGGTGATTCCCCAAGCAGCCCATCCTATTGACTTCCAGCACGTACAGTCTGTCCTGGGAGTCACCGGGCACCCCCTCCAGCTGTGGGGCATCTGGACATTTCGTCCATGACAATCTCCTTATTTCCAACAGTTGAAAAAGAGAGGTCTGGTGTTTCTGCTCTATGTCTCCATAGCACTGAGCACAATTCTGGGAGCAATAGTGTGAATGGATGGATTGTGCGGTTCTCTAGTGGTTCTTGTTGTTGCGTTTCTCTTAATGGGAGGCTGGAAGCCACAGGGAGAAAAATCTCGCTTGCTCCTGTCTCTTCCTCTGTGTGCCTTCCTCGTCTCACAAACTCGTGTTCCCCTTAGTAAATAACCTAGCAATGCCCTTTCAGAAACGATGCTGGTAAAAGGTCATGCGGCTGCTCAACTTCTCTTTCTTTTCTCTTGTTTTTGTTGGGAGGCCACCTTTTTGGCCACACCACAGAGGTGCTAAGGGTTACGTCTGGTTCTGTGCTCAGA
Source organism: Sorex araneus (assembly GCF_027595985.1). Taxonomy (NCBI): domain Eukaryota; kingdom Metazoa; phylum Chordata; class Mammalia; order Eulipotyphla; family Soricidae; genus Sorex; species Sorex araneus. Next base: position 13,106,450 of record NC_073305.1, read on the forward strand.
AATCACCCCGGGAGAGCTCAGCGTCCAAGGCGGTGCTGGGGATCAAACCTGACTTGACTATGTGGAATGCGAGTACCTTAGCTTCTGTACTATCTCTCTGGCCTCTGCTGTTCAGCTTTTGTCTCTGTAGAAGAGATGGTCACAAAAGGGGATTTTATTCTTTTGGAGGAAGGAGAAAAATAGGCATTAGTTCTTAAGATCATGAATAATGATGACCACTTCTGATTCTGGGAAAGAAAGAGGTATAACTCATCCTATGTATTTATTTATTTATTTTTTATATTTTTGCTTTTTGGGTCACACTGGGCGATGCTCAGGGGTCACTCCTGGCTCTGCACTCAGGAATTATTCCTGGCAGTGCTCGGGGGACCATATGGGATGCTGGGAATCGAACCCGGGTCAGTCACGTGCAAGGCAAATGCCCTACCTGCTGTGCTAAAGCCCTTTTTTTCCTAAAAAAAGTACTTTTTTTAGGAAACAAACAAAGACTCTGTTCGAATAGTTTTACCTAAGGGGAGGTTGATAGGGCTAGCCTGCTTCTAGACAGCTCTTAGGGGGAAGTCTCAAGTCCACAGTGAGGTCAATTTCTCGGGTGCAAAGAAGTGCATTTCCTCTCCGGGGGCATCACCCAGCAGGGCCAGCCCAGGCGTCCTGAGAAGCCTCAATCTCGTGCAAACGCGATGGTCCTACTTAGTCTGCTGCTTCCACCCGTTTCCTTCACCCTGCCTTACATTCCATCCCTGACACGCTCACTTCTTGCTTTGGAGAGGGTACAGAGTCCTCAGAAAGTCCCATCACCACCCCCATGTCAATAACCTGGGAGCTTCTTTCTCTCAGCCTCTGTCAGGTTGAACTTGGCTGCCTGCTGAAGTGATCTAGGCAGGTTATTAATTTTATTCTTTGTTGTTGTAATGGATAAAGAGAGTCTCTTGCCCGCACGCCTGGCTGTCTTCCCCGGGGCCCCTCTGAGGGGATGGGCTCCAGCTTCCGTCCCCACCCCGAGCAGGGCTCCCGGCAGCCGAAGACCACCAGAACCTAGCTGCAGCCATGCTGGAGGCCCCTCTCCACACGTTTGGACAGGCCTCATGCATGAAGGTACCGGCAGAGGAACCCAGGTGTGTGTAATCCCAGCAACGGCCAACATCCAGAGAGAGACTTAAAAGTAAGCTCTCAGAAGCAGATATCTTTAGCCTACTTCTCCCTCTGGGAGAAACTGGCAATCTTCTGAGAGTTTCCTGCCCACATGGGACAGCCTTGCAAGCTTCCCATGGTGTATTCATACGCAAAATCCAGTAACAAGCTGGATCTCATTCCCCTGACCCTGAAGAGCCCCCAGTGCAACATCGTTAGGAGGGCCAAGTCGAAATAGACTTCTAAGATCTCAGGGAAAGGACGAAATGAGATGTTACTGAGCCCGCCCGAGAGATCGTGATTAACGGGATATCATGATCGTGATCGTTGTTGTAATGAATATGGCATCCCAGGCAGTGTTTAGAAGGTCTTATGGGGTGGGGCGGTGTGTGTGGGGGTGGGTGGGTGCATCCTAGCTATTTGCAGCCAACTGAGCTACTGGTTCAATGCAAGGGCCAGAGGTGCTGTTAGGTGCTGGGGGTCACCTGAGCCAGTGCAGCAATGCTTGGGGTCTTCAGGATCATGTCAGGCTGTTCTTGGGAGACCATGTGGTGCGGGGGGGGGGGGGGTTGAACTGGGATTGACCAAAGGTGAAATAACTACCTTAACCCCTATTCTATCTCCCCAGCTCTAGGCAGATTATTTTTAAAATACTATGCACACGGGACCAGAGTGATATTACAATGGATCGGACATTTGTCTTGCATGTGACCAACCCAGGTTCATGCCCCCGCATCCCATATGGTCCCCCAAGAACTGCCAGGAATAATTCCTAAGTACAGAGCTAGGAGTAACCCCTGAGCATCACCGAAACAAACCAACAAAAAACACTATGCCCAGCACTGCCTTCAAAGCCTGATTTGTTAATGGCAAATGCCCTGGGTATTAGTAGTTTAAATGCACCCAGGCGATTCGAATAAAGGTGAGCGTTGAGACTCATGAAGTTCTTGGCCTGAACGACAGCTAGATCCAGTCCCAGGTCTGATGTGTGGCCCTGGGCTGATTTTGTTTATTTTTGACTACATACTGCACTTGTTGTAAAACGAGAACGGTATCTGCTATTCAAGGTTGTCACTGAAGGTAAGCATGATGACACAAGGGAAGAAAGGGCAGGCAGCAACTAAGCACTCAAATCTTTCTTTGTCCTTGATCCGGGAATGGGGAATTCCTATGGGGAGAGGAAATTTGTAGGCAGAGAGGTCTTAGGATATCCTGAGAGGAGGAGAAGAAACTCATGTGGGGCACCACAAACTAGTAAAATGAAGGCTGAACTTGGGAACTTGTGGGGCATATGTGTGTGTGTGCGAGTGTGTGTGTATGGACACACAAACTGCCAAAAGTCCAGAATGGTAAGAATAAGTAGACGACTAAGATTCAAAGAGAAATTCTACTCCTACTCTTTTATTTGAGGGGAGGGGGAATGTAGTTGGCCCCACCCCGTGGTGCTCAGCTTACTCCAAAGAGACCTGGGGACCCCATGGGGTGCTGGGGATTGAACCTAGGTTGGCTGCATGCAAAGTAAGCACTGTATCCACTGTCCTATTGCTCTGGCCCCCACTCCCACTCCTTTTTGCCTCTTCACCCCATTATCCTTCACACTTTTAATTAGGAAAGAATTGAGATTGCACTGCCCAGGGCTCTGGAGAGCACCATGGTCTGAGCACATAGCATTTGATCCCTGGCATCTTCCCACATGCAGATTTCCATGCCAGTGGGACTGCAGCCAAGGGTGTGTGATCCCTAGTCATAGCAACAACAACAAAGGAAGTGGAGGGGGGACTCCTGAATCCACAAGCACTGAACGGCTGAATGCCCCCAAGGAAGTCTCCTGATTTTGCCCGAACACTGACCTGGTCTTCAGATCGAGGGACTGTGTGCACGGGGATGGGCTGCCAGGCCAGGCCGGGGTTCCAGATGCTGGTTCCCTCCGGGGGGAAGAGGGCTGCAAGGTTTGTCATTGCACTCATCAATGTTCGGTCAATGTCTGTGCTTCGGACATAAACCTAGAGCAGGCAAATTGAAGCAGAGCACAGGTGAGAGGAAGCGGGCATCTCCCCAACCCCCGACAGTGAGGCTGAGAGTTTATCTGAGAAAAGGCAGTTCACCCACACCCAAATCCAAAAGGAACTTGGGGGCTCCCATCCCTATCAAATGATGTTGCAGGAGAGGCACGATTATGAGTAGATGGTGATATAAAGCAACGAAATGTGCCAAGAGTGGAATAGAGCAAAGGAGACCGATTACGTGGTAACAACTTGCCAAACCAAAACATCTTCCCTGGAGGCCCATACGATATTGAATTTTGTCATATTCATAGATTTTTTTTTTTTTTTTTTTGCTTTTTGGGTCACACCTGGCGATGCACAGGGGTTACTCCTGGCTCTGCACTCAGGAATTACCCCTGGCCATGCTCACGGGACCATATGGGATGCTGGGATTTGAACCCGGGTTGGCCGCGTGCAAGGCAAATGCCCTACCCACTGTGCTATCTCTCCAGCCCCATATTCATAGATTTTTAGGAGCTAAACATTTGCGCACTTGGGAGTACATTGGTAGATAAGATCTATGATCTGCGTGAAATTTCCCCAGAAACAGGCATCACTTTTTCAGATTCTTCTACAGATGAAGGCTCCCACTCGAAGCTCTCCAACTTGCCTGTTCATGTTTATAGGACTCATTCAAGAAATCTGCATATCTCTTCCTTAGGTACGTTCCAAGTTCGTAGTGTTGCTCCATGCCCAGCTAAGGGAACAGATAAGCAAAAGTTAGTGAAAGTTAAGCTCAGAGAACATCATCTCCTACCCTTGGAGGTGCAGCATGAACAATGGTGTTATCTTAGTTACTCAAGGGTGTAACTTCCTCAGTAACACCCATTTCAATGAGCGAAAAGAGAGCATCCATCTGCAGTCATTTCTCTTTCTGTGAAAACACATTTCTTTTCATCAGCACTTGACACAGAGTAAGTAAACTCATTTGATCTGAAACATTAAGTAAACGCTTCATGTCTGTTTTGGGGAAGTGAATTCAGTGGCACATCTTTGTGGGAAATGTTTTCAGTGGACCGGCTGACCACTTGCCAGGGGGGGTTATGGGAGAAATCCAATGACTGCTAAAAAGGTTGACTAGGATGAACTCAGAGATCCTGTCAGGCTTCTTTGAAAGCAATACTTCATTATCTGCACAATTTAATGCTTGTTTCATAGGAAAAAAAACCCAAAACAGAGTTAATTACTCAAAGTGGGGCCTGTGGAGCAGCAGTATCAGCATTACCTGGGAGTAGGTTTGAAATTAAATTTTGGGCCACGCCCTTGACCTACTAAACCAGAATTTTCAGGGTGGAGCTCAGGAATCTGTTTTTAACAAACTCACCCAAAGATGCTGATAGCAATCATTGAGAATTGGTGGTTTAGCTTGATGTTCCTCACGCGTGACTGGCATCAGAAGGAAAATGATCAAGCAGATTCCTCGGCATTTCCCCCCAAATTCCTGCTTAGGAGGCAGCTCTGGAACCTGCATTTTAACTAAGTGCCCAAAGAATTTTTTGGGGGGGAGAGGGGAGGGGGCAGTTTGGGCCATACCCAACAGTGCTCAGGGGTTACTCTTGGCTCTGCACTCAGGAATTAATCCTGGTGGTGCTCGGGGGACCATATGGGAAGCCGGGGATCAAACACAGGTAGGCCGCGTGTAAAGCAAGTGCCCTTTTAGCTGTACTATGGCTCGGGTCCCCTGCCCAGAGATTCCAAGGTAGGCAGCCGGAAGGAGCAGACTTTGAGATACATTGTGTTCATGCCTTTTTTCTTCTCTTCTCTTCTCTTCTCTTCTCTTCTCTTCTCTTCTCTTCTCTTCTCTTCTCTTCTCTTCTCTTCTCTTCTCTTCTCTTCTCTTCTCTTCTCTTCTCTTCTCTTCTCTTCTCTTCTCTCTTCTCTTCTCTTCTCTTCTCTTCTCTTCTCTTCTCTTCTCTTCTCTTCTCTTCTCTTCTCTTCTCTTCTCTTCTCTTCTCTTCTCTTCTTTTCTTCTTCCCTTCCCTTCCCTTCCCTTCCCTTCCCTTCCCTTCCCTTCCCTTCCCTTCCCTTCCCTTCCCTTCCCTTCCCTTCCCTTCCCTTCCCTTCCCTTCCCTTCCCTTCCCTTCCCTTCCCTTTCCTAAACAATGCTCAGGGATCCCTCCTGGCAGACTCAGAGGACCATATGGGATGCTGGGGATTGAACCTGGATCATCTACTTACAAGGCAAGCACCCTACCCACTATACTATTGCTCCGGCCCCCCTTTTGGTACCCTTCCCCCAAAGATTAAAAACAAGGCCTCAATTTCTCCAATTTGAACCTCTACCTCACTTATGTTGGCAGATAAAACAGAGTGGGCCATGGAGAATTTTGTTGGTTCAGTCTTGCACCCCTTCCTGAAACCTTCCCTGTTCTCTTTCTCTGACCAAGCCATATGTGGGCTAGATGGTTACTTTAAGGACAGGAGACCACGATCAATCAGCTGATTGCCAATAAAGCTCCTATTCTATTTGTTTTTATTTGGGGGCCATACATGTTGGTTTTTCAGGGCTTACTCTTGGCTCTAAGCTCAGGGATCATTCCTGGTGGGTTTGGGGGACCATATGGGGTGCTGCGGATAGAACATGGGTTGGCTGCAAGCAAGGCAAATGCCCTGCCTGATGTACTATCTCTCCAGCCCGCTGATAAAGCTCCTCCTCCACTTTCGCCATGTCACCTGACTGACTGGCAATCAGCCGGGACCATGGATTGATATATGTCAGATATGGTTTCCAGGAGAAGCGCCCCCACATCTGACAGGCCCTGGGAAGTCAGGGTTGGAGCAGTGACGTGCCTCTGTTCACCACCTCCTTGGATGTGCTTCAAGAAAGATGAGTGCCTGTGGTTAATGAACTACTTATAAGGAAGGCTGAACCCCAACAAATCCAGCTGACAAAAAAATTTAGTTTCTGCTTCTAGAAGAATTAAATTTTCTCAAGCTAGTCGAATCAGCTTCTAGATGACAACATTGGTTTTCATCTTCTCCAGTGGAGCCTGAACAAGTCAAACATTGACTTTTTTTTTTTTTTGCTTTTTGGGTCACACCTGGCAATGCTCAGGGGTTACTCCTAGCTTTACACTCAGGAATTACTCCTGGTGGTGCTCAGGGGACCCTATGGGATGCTGAGAATTAAACCTGGGTTGGCTGTGTGCAAGGCAAATGCCCTACCCGCTGTGCTCTCTCCAGCCCCACCTTGACTTTCTTTTATTCATTTATCACTGTTTATTATCGCTGTTGTTATTTTGGCTCTTTGGGTCACTCATAGCAATGGGAGGATGGGCGAATGCCATGGGAGCTGGGGATTGAACCTGGGAGGGTGTGGGGTGAGTCTTTTATAAAAAGTTCTTTCCCAAGTAGTGCTCCAGCTCTCTGAGCTGTCTCCTTGGCCTCAGATAATTCCAAAAATATTTTCAGGGGCCTCTCACCTCCAAGGTAAGAGTTCTACTGCTGAGTTGCTGAGTCACAAATTCCTTGATTCTTGTGCCCGTCTATGCGACATCTCTAAGGTTTTAATAAAGTCTCAAGGATAATTGGTTACATAGAGTCCAACAGTCAATTCAATATTTTCCCTTTTAGTCACCCAGGGTTGATCAGAAAGGACCCAAGCTGACCATAAGTGCCCCTTGTTCGACAATCCAAAAATATTTGAGATAGTTTCTTTTTGTGCCAGGATTGCGTGCAAAACACTTGGCCAGATTATAGCCAGTCAAGTCCTTACCTGGTTTCACCGTGCTCAGTGTCCCTAGAGACCCAGCAACAGTTTATCTGAAAAGGCAACTAACCTGAGTGAGCTGGCCAAACCCCTGTGGCCATGAGGATTCCTGAATGGGGTCATCGGGGAAGGTTTCGATGGGGCTGCGGTCTCCGTGCCGAAACACCTAGAAAGATGCAGACATTGATGGCATCAGTTTCATGTGTGGCTCTTGGCCCCACTCCCCATTATTTACTCCCCATAATCTATTGTTGTTGCTGTTGTTATTATTATTTCTAAACCACTGATTCTCAGTGGTGTTTGCTCACTGGATTACTAGGAGAGGGAATAATTCTGAGGACTGGATAAAAGGATTTAAAAGGATTTAGGGTGCTGGAGAGAGCTCAGCAGACTGAATGTGCGTTCTGTATGAAGGAAGCACAGCTTCGATCCCCCAGCACTGCATGACCCTCCATCACTATCAGGTAACACTACCCAAGGAGTAGTCCCTAAGCAGTGCTGGATGTGGCTCCCAAAACAAAGACAGACAGACCACCCCAGGGAAATCTCAGGTGAGGAACAACTACTGCAGCCCACTAGCACAAACGCCAGATTTCATGTAATATAAGAAACAAACAGGAAGTGGGGGCAGAAGAGACAGTCCAAGGATTAAGACGCCTATCCTACATGCAGCCGACCGTGGTTTGATTCCCGGCACCCCATAGGAGCACTGCCAGGAGTGATCCCTGGGTGCTGAGCCGGGAGTAAGCCCCGAGCACTGCAGGTATGACCCAAAAACCAAAAGAGAAAAGGAAAAAGAAGCAAGTAGGAAGCAGGTGGGAGCACGCAGAGTCAGGAATGTGCCCGGGGAACTGCAGGCAGAATCTTCAGGTTTGTTTTCATGGGCCCTTGTTTGTCATATGCCCTTCCTTTGTTCCTTTACTTTGTTTCTCACTCCGCGTACGAGTGAGATCATCCGGTATTTGTCCTCCTTCTGACTCACTTTGCTTAGCCTCACACCCTCCCAGTTCCAGCCAAGTTGCATCGAGAGGCAAGATTTCATCTTCCACTGTGGAGCTAGACCACCGCTTAGTTATCCACACATCAGCCGTTGGGTGCTTGGTTGTTTTCAGTTCTCAACGATCGCAACTAGCGCTGCTGGGAACAGGGGCGCGCATCTATCTTTCAAATGAATGTTTTTGTGTTCTTGGGAGAGATGCCCAGGAGTGCCATCTCCGGGCCCCGTGGTAATTAATTCTGTGTTCAATCTGGAGAAGTTTCCCGACTGTTTTCCAGAGAGGCCAAACCAGACAGCCCTCCCACCCACGGTGTCTGAGTATTTGTTCCCTTCCTGCTGCCTCCCAGTCAGTGCCGAGTGTTTCCAGGATGGATATCAACCACCGTCCTTGGTGACAGATAAATCATTGTTGTTTTGGTTTGCGTTTCCCCAATAACCAGCGATGATAAACTGTATCATTCTATCACTCTAGCACTGTCGTCCCATTGCTCATCGATTTACTTGAGCGGGCACCTTTAACGTCTCCATTGTGAGACTTGTTGTTACTGTTTTTGGCATATCCAATACGCCATGGGGAGCTTGCCAGGCCCTGCCGTGTGGGCGGGATATTCTCAGTAGCTTGCCGGGCTCTCCAAAAGGGGCGGAGGAATTGAACCCGGTTGGCCAGCGTGCAAGGCAAACGCCCTACCCTCTGTGCTGTCGCTCCAGGCCAGTGATGATAAACACTTAAAAAAACTATTTGCCTATTAGCTGTCAGAATAAATAATTTTCCATTAACTACCAACCAACTCTTAAAAATTTTACACAGAAGGAGTCGGGTGGGGGAAGTCTTTACAGAGGCCTCGTCACAGAGTCTTAATACCGCGTTGCTCTACCCATGCTCCATGCCAGAGGCAGCTTTGGGGAGTGAGGAAAGCAAAAAAGAATGCGTCTTCCAAGGTGGGGGACAGTGAGGAGCGTCCAAGTGCCTGGACTAGCTTGAGGGTCAACCGGCGTCACCTACTCTCAGGGCTCCTCCCGTGGCTGAGATAGTTGGGTCAACTCCTGGGCAGGGCTGACCCCTGCTCTGGAGGTTGCCCAGGAGCATCTGGGTCCTGTGCCACCAGAACACCGGTAACCATCCTCAGTTGGGAAAACAAAAAAGGTCTCTAGGCTCTGCCCACTGTGCCCTAGGTGGCAAACCACCCACTCAGAGCCCACAAGCAGCCGGATGGACTACATTGCAGTTGGGTCGTTTACGAGGTTTCCCACCCCAACTGTCACCCCCCCATGGGCTCCCAAAACTGGCTGTGTCCTAGAAACTCTGCCCCGTGCCGCCCCTAGTTTGAATACTCTCACCATGTCTCAGTTTACTTCTTGGTTTGTGTGGGGGCCATACCCAGCAGCTCTTAGAGCTTACTCTGGGCTCTGTGCTTGGGAATCCCCGCCCCCCCCCCGTAGGCTCTGGGGCCCATATGGGGTGCTGGAGACTGAACCCGGGGTGGCCATGTGCTAGGCAAATGCCCTTCCTGTTGGACAATGGCCCCTGATAACTCTCATCACTTTTTTTTTTTTTGCTTTTTGGGTCACACGCAGCGTTGCACAGGGGTTACTCCTGGCTCTGCACTCAGGAATTACTCCTGGCGGTGCTCAGGGGACCATATGGGATTCTGGGAATCGAACCTGGGTCAGCCGCATGCAAGGCAAATGCCCTACCCACTGTGCTATCGCTCTAGTCCCCTCTCATCACTTTTTAAAAATTAAATCACATTGGTAAACGCATTTACAAAGTTGTTCATGATCAGATTAGTTATATACTGTTCCAACATCAGTGTACTTTCCCCACAACCAATGTCCCCCGTTTCCCTCCCACTCCACCCCTACAGCCTCCTTTCATCTCTCTCTCTCCTCCCCTTCCCTCTCTCTCTTCTCTCCCTCTCCTCTCCCTTCCCTCCGACTTTTGGGCCTTCTGGTTTGCAATACAGATAATGAAAGGTTATCAGGTATACGCCTTTACCTACTTTCAACACTCCGTTCCTGTCCAAAATGATCCTTTCCAACTATTCTCTCATCTCTCATCATTTCAAATACTACTCTTCTCTTCCCACACTGCACGAAGAGATGAACCCGAGTTCAGTGACCTGCCCAAGGTCCCCCAAGGAGAGTGCATGAAGGCAGGGCCAGCAATCAACAGAGACAGCGTGTCCCCGGGAGGGGCTCTCCAACAAGCCTGGGAGCTGGGATCAGGTTGTCTACTCAGTGTCGTCTAAGAGGGAAAGGGGTGTGCACGCGGACGAAAGGGGTAGGCTGGGAAGGGGGTGGGTGATGCATTGGAAGGGAGAAAACAACCTTGATGCTTAAAAAACATCTTAAGCCCAAATACTATTGGAACAACTAGGGAGCTAAGAGTTATTTTGTCTTCAGCCATACTTGGCAATGCTGAGGGGTTAATTCTGGTTCTGCGCTCAGAAATCACTCCTGATGGTGCTCAGGGGACCTTATGGGATGCCTGGGATCGGACTCAGGTGGGCTGCATGCAAGGCAAGTACCCACCTTACTGTACTATCACTCTGGCCCCTAAACGGTTCTTTTTAAATATTTTAAATTTATTTTTTATTAAAAAAATTTTGTATTGATCACCGTGAGATAGAGCATTACAAAATTGTTCATGATTGCATCTCAGCCATACAATGTTCCAACACTCATTCCTCCACCAGTGCCATTTCCCAGGACCAGTGTCCCCAGTTTCCCTCCCACCCCTTCAAGCCACCCCCTCTGCAGCCTGCCTCTATGGAAGACACCTCTCTTTCGTGCTTTCTCTCTCTCTCTCTCTCTCTCTCTCTCTCTCTCTCTCTCTCTCTCTCTCTCTCTCGGCATTATGGTTTGCAATACAAATGCTGAAAGGTGATCATGCATGTCCCATTACCTGCTTTCCACGCTCAGTTCTTATCCAGAGTGACCTTCTGCAACTAGTACTGTCATAAGGACCGTCCTCTATCTTAACTATCCTCCGTATCCCACGCCACTGACCAACCATTGACCAGTCCTCCTGGCCTGTTTTCCCTGTCCTTGGATATTAGTTTCATACTGTTTTTTTTAATATCCCACAAATAAATGCAGTCATTCTATATCTGTCCCTCTCCTTAAAGTATGACTGAGAGTTTTAACTGGTGCAACTGAGGTTTGACAGAACAGGCGGTGGAGAAAGACACGTGGTGTACGGGAGTGTGTGTGTGTGTGTGTGTGTGTGTGTGTGTGTGTGTGTGTGTGTGTGCTGTCAAGAGCAGCGCCTGCAACGGCATCTTGAGACTTCCCCTGCCCCAGGCCCACCTTTCCCAGCTGCTGCCGCACCCGAGGCCCTCCCATGCTAGCTGGGCTCTAGTGCTCCCTTGCTTATCTGGCTCCAGTGCTCCCACATTCAACCTCAGCACTTGCCAGGGCTCATGCCCTTCAGCTTCGGTGCCTGGATCCACACTTCCTGGGTGCACTTTCCAGCCTCCGTGATGACACATCTCATTTCCTGGTGGCGCTCTCTGGGCTCACACACTTTAGTGGCGACGCTCACACAGCTGCAGAGCTGGGATGGTGCTCCGTGCACACAGGCAGTGCTGGAGACCAAAGGCGCAGCCTCAAGTGGGCAAGGCAGGTGCTTTGGCCACCGCGCTGGGCCCGGCTCCCTCCGGCCCCCTTGCCAACCAGGCAGACTTTTTTTTTTTTTTCTTTTTGGGTCACACCTGGCGATGCACAGGGTGTTACTCCTGGCTCTGCACTCAGGAATTACCTCTGGCGGTGCTCTCAGGGGACCATATGGGATGCTGGGATTCGAACTTGGGTCGGCTGCGTGCAAGGCAAACGCCCTACCCGCTGTGCTATCGCTCCAGCACTGGGTAGACATTCTTATTCTGTCCTTCCAGCTGGGAAGTCACTTCAACCCAGAAGTCAACCACTTCGCAGCGAGTTTCCAGGCTCTCTCTCCGAAGGGGCGGTTCAAGCCAGCTGTAAGCTCTGGAAAGGTGGGGTTTCCCCGAGACTTGGTCAAGCGTCCCCATCTCCCAGGACTGGCCATCACCATGTGCATGCCTGCGTGCGCGCCCAGGTGGCATTCCTGCACCTTGGGAGTTTTGTCGGTTCAGCAGCGCGGTCCTCGGGCTGTGCGGAGGCTCTTTCAAGTGCGTGGCGGGCCCGCCAGTTTCTGAACTGCTGCCCGGCTACTTCGCAGCCTCTGATCTCCAGCCCGCAATCACACCCTGCGAGATCCTCTGAAATCCCGGAGGTCTTTCATCAGCAGCCGGATTATTTGCAGCGCTGGTCGTTGAGTGCAGCAGGAAGACACCCCAGCAAGAACCCCTTAATTTTCAGCTGCCCTTGTGGTTTGGTAGGCTCCTTCCTCCTTCGCTCACTCGCTCTCTGTCTCTCTTTCTCTTTCTTGGGTGTCAGGGATCACGCCAGGTCACACATCTTCTGCCCCTGAGCCACACCCCTGACACTGCTCTCTTTTCTCTTTTTCTTCCTATACCACGCCCCCCCAACCCCCCGCAAAGACAGGATGGCATGGCTGCTGCACCAACATGAATAAAGAATCAGACCGGCTGAGTGAGTTGTCCAGTGCTCCTGACTCTGGCGATGGCTAGACTGTGAACCCACTGTTCCCCCCACTGCGTCACATCCGCTCCCCTTTTAAATCACAGACAACTGGGGCCGGAGCGATAGCACAGCGGGTAGGGCATTTGCCTTGCACGCGGCCGACCCGGGTTCGATCCCCGGCATCCCATATGGTCCCCCAAGCACCGCCAGGAGTAATTCCTGAGTGTAAAGCCAGGAGTAACCCCTGAGCTGGGTTGTGACCCAAAAAGCAAAATAAATAAATAAATAAATAAAAAATAAATCACTGACAACTGGTTTGTTTTGGAGGAAGAAGTTGTCTTTTATTAAAAAAAAATTTTGGTTGGGGGGGGGGATTTGGGGCCACATCTGGTGGCTCTCAGGGGTCACTCCTGGAAGGCTCAGGGGACCATATGGGATGCCGGGGATTGAATCCAGGTCCACCATGCACAAGGCAAGCACCTTTCCTACAGTACTATCTCTTGGACCTCAGGGGATTGCTTTTATTTATTTATTTATTTATTTATTTATTTTGAAAAAAGAACCATGCCCTGGATCAGAGAGATAGCTCAGTGGGTTGGAGAGCCTGCTTTGTGAGTGGGAGGTCAGGTTGAATCCCTGGTACTGCCTGGTCCAATGAGCATCACCAGATACCAGACCCATGAGCACTAAGTCAGGAGTAACCCTTTAGCAGTACAAAATGCAAAAAGAAAAACAGGACCATGCTCTATATCCTGCTCTGTGCGTGTGCTGGCCGACGAGGCACACGGTGGATGTGGAGGGCCTGGTGAATAAGAGTGTCTGCAGAGCCGGTCTCCCCGCCTCGTGCCACCGGCAGGCAAGTGCTCTGTGAAAAACCGTGCCTGGGGGGTGGGGACAGGCAGAGAGACAGTGCAGGAGCCAAACCAAGGAAGTGGTTTATCTAGGAAGGCATGAAGTCAATGAACGCTGTGTCAGGGCTTCCTAAAGATTCCCTCGGAGCCCAGAAGGAACAGAGAGTCCCGGAAGGGCTGGGGAGACACGAGGTGGGGCAGGCGGCTATGCTGGTGGGAATGGCCAAACGTCTCAGCCGGGGTCTGGGTAGGAGCCGGTGAGATCTCCAGGTTGGAGTCCCCGCAGAGGCCCTCACAACTGCCTGGGTGACCTGGGAAATGAGTTTCACTCCTGTGTGCCCCAGTCTCCTCTGCAACATGAGGAAGTCAGTTTTCCACGCAAAGGATAAGAAGGATTAAAAGTGCGACACAGGCAACGCCACGGGCACAGCACTGCTTGGAGAAGAAACGCAGTTTACGAGCCTGGTCATTAGATTTGTTCCTGTCATCATCATATTTTATTTTCTTTATGGGCCACACCCAGCCATGCTCAGGGGTTACTCTTGGCTCTGAATTCAGGAATCACCCCCTGGTGAGTTCAGGGGACCCTATGGAATACTGGGGATCGAATGCGGGTAGGCTGCATGCAAGGCAAGTGCCTTGCCCACTGAACTATTGCTCTGGCCTATTTTTTTTTTTAATAGAGCTGAGGCAGGCTTAGAGATCTGAGGGCAAGGTATGAAGCTCAGTAGGAGAGCGCATGCCTTGCAGTCCTGAGGCCCTGGTTCAATCCCTGGCACTGGGGTGAGAGGGGCAGGGGTGAGAGGGGAGGGAAAAAAAGTCATTTTTAAGAAGGCGATGCCAATATGAAAAACTGTGAAGATGAAGGCAAAGAAAAGACTTGCCTGCAATCTATTCTTGCCATCGTTAGGATGGAAAGGACCAAAAATCAGCAGGTGAAACAATGGTTGAAGGGAGTAAAATATGTTTAACTGAATTTTCTTTCTCTCTTTCTTTTTTTTTCTTTTCTTCCCCCCCCCCCCCCTCAGTTGCCTGCCTCTCTGGCTGTCTGCTTTTTCAGGGCTGCTGGGAATTTTTAAGCTCTGTGAGAATTCTGGGAGTTGGTGATGTCAGAATCGTTGGGTCATTTGAAGGTTAGCAGCCCAGGAAGGGTTCACTAAAGAATCACATTTTCAATTAAGCGTCACCCCCGTCTTTTTGGACCATTTCCCACCCCCATTTTTTTCAGCTCTGAGCTTAAAACGCATAAACATTTTTTGAGTACAAAGAGGCTATAAGAAAAAAAATGACATTTTTAATTAACTGGTTTTATTTTACTATTATGGAAATGGGATAATTGTGTATCTGTATTTTAATAATAGTTACAAAGTTTTAAGCATCTACTGGGGAGGCTTCTATGCATTTTAAAATGTATTAACTCCAGTATCACAACAATTACATTAAGTACTACTATATCCATTTATTAGCATTCTATTTTGTAATTTCTGACCACATCTGACAGTGCTGGGGATGAAGACAGGCCACTCCTGGCTATTCTCAGGGCCAGGTGGTACTGAGGATAGAGCCCGGGGCTCCCATATACAAAGCACCCAAGCCAGTCTTTGAGCCACCTCTTGGGGGCCCATTTTGCTGCTGCTGAAACTGAGACACAGAGAGGTTCATTTACTCATCCAAAGTAGCACAGCCGGTAAGGGGTGAAATGGGCGTTCAAACCTGGGACGCACAATTCCTGAGCCTGTACTCTTAACCACCACGCCAGAATACTGGGTAGTCCGTGATATTAGACACCTCTTTGGGGTCCCAAAGAGAGTTCAACAGGCTGAGCACCTGCTTTGCATCATGGGAGAGACCCGGGTTCAATCCCCAGTACCGCATGGTCCCTGAGCACAGCACCAGTGATCCTTAAAAAACTGTGATGCGTGACCCCGCAAACATAAATAAACAAAAGAAATCTCTTTGGCTCAGGTAGAGAGAGAGCTCAATGGGCTAAGCTCAGTCTTTGGGAGCATGGACAGGAGTAATCCCCTGAGTACCACTGGGTAGAGCCCAAGAAAGAAAACAAACAAACAAAAACCCAGAAAGCAAAACAAAAAGAAACGTATTTGGAGTTTTGGATTTATATCTCACATTCCTTTGGTAAGAACTTTGAATACTTAGCAGTTATTTTTATTTAGGTAGATTTTGGGAGCTTGGGACCACACCTGGCAATGCTCAGGGTCACTCCTGGTGGTGTGCAGAGGACTATATGCCGTACCAGGGATTGAACGGGGGTTGGCTGTGTGCAAGGCAAGCACCTAGGCCCCCTGGACTATCTCTCAGGCTCCCACTCTGTATCTTTTTTTTTCTTTTTGGGTCACACGCAGCGATGCTCAGGAGTTACTCCTGGCTCTGCACTCAGGAATTACTCCTGGCAGTGCCTGGGGGACCATATGGGGTGCCGGGGATCGAACCCGGGTCAGCCGCATGCAAGGCAAATGCCCTACCCGCTGTGCTATCGCTCCAGCCCCTCTACTCTGTATCTTTTGTGTACCCTTTCTCCAGGGTATCACCATCTTTCCAATAAATAAAATGAGAAAAACCCACATCTCTTTCTCTTCCCCAACAGTCACATTCAACCCAGAGGGATTCTGCCTTTGCATTTTAAAAAATGTCCATCCATTCTCATCCTCCCCAACCTTCTTCCCCAACTCAGCCTTCACTATGCTCTCCTGAACTGCGCTAGTATCTCCTTCTGTTCTCCCTCCTCAAGCCACACTTGATCTGCAGAAGTGTATCTCCCTACGAGAAAATCAGTGCGAGTTACCGTGGGCGAGATTGAAAAGCAAACAAGTTACATGGCCAATGGAAGGTTCTTTTTTTTTTCTTTTTGGGTCACCACCCATCGATGCTCAAGGGTTATCCTGACTCTGCACTCAGGAATTAGCCCTGGCGGTGCTCAGGGAACCATATGGGATGCTGGGAATCGAACCCAGGTCTGCCGCATGCAAGGCAAACACCCTACCTGCTGTGCTATTGCTCCAGCCCCTCATCATAGTTTTTTAAAAGAGATCATTAATGCCCATCTAGATTTTACTCCTGATGGTGGCAAGTTGCAGTTTGTTTGGAACTGCAAAGGATCTGAGGATCCTTTGGAACTGAGGATCTCAGCAGTTCCTGGTTGCTGTACCATGATCCACACCTTGATTCCTATTATCAGACCATTTTGTCCTGAAATCAACTCTGAGCTAACATAGCTAGGAACATTCTGGCTCACTTTTAAGTGTGAGAATCGGATGACAGAGTGATCAGTCCATGGTCTTATGCCTTGTAATTAAGGGTGGAATTGGAACGAAAGAAAAGTCCAATATTTCCTAGATCTGGCTTTCAACCTTCATTTGAGCAAATGGCACGGGAATGCTTCTAACTGGATTGGACTGCCGGCTGGAGGAGTAATATACCAATGTCAGGGCTAGAACAATAGTACAGTGGGTAGGGCATTTGCCTTGTATAAGGCCGACCTGGGTTCGATTCCCAGCATTTCATATGGTCCCCTGAGCACTGCCAGGAATGATTCCTGAGAGCAGACCCAGGAGTGATCCCTGAGTATTACCGGGTGTGACCCAAAATGCCAAACAAACAAACAAAAACCCAAAAACCAAAAATCAGAAAAACACCAATGTCACTTTTCCAGGAGGAGTGAGGAAGAATCCTAAAGATTGGTGATTGCTATTGTATATACTGGTTTCACTGAACCACAACTTGGAAGTTTACACCCCAGCGTAGACACCATATGCCTAAGGTTTGAAGACTGTCGTCATCCATACCCATGGACCGCCTCCTCAGCAATGATGCGAATAGTTGATGCTCTGTGACTCAGAGCCCCTTTGTTTATAGAACGGGGGAACCCAGCAGGAATTGGTCTCTGTCTGAGATCACCCGGCGCGAAGGAGAGAATGCTATAAAATAGCAAATCCCTAATTATGGGTGGAATAATTAGGGATGGAATTGCTTTTCAAAAGTCCAGTAGCTGTGTGTGGCAAGGTAAATGAAACAAGATTGGCCCTGAGTGATGATTACTGAGTTGCTAATAGGTACACTGGGATTCTTATTAGTCTACTAGTCTCTCTCTCTCTTCCTTCTCTCTCTCCCTC